>NW_017259548.1:845030-850634 GCF_001594045.1 Atta colombica | reverse complement strand
GTGTGTGTGTGTGTGTGTGTGTGTGTGTGTGTGTGTGTGTGTGTGTGTGTGTGTGTAATAGAAATAAGTAGATCTTAAATCTCGTTTAAGTGTAAACATTTTTTGAAAATTTCAAGCAACGCAAGCAAATCTTATATGTTTCAATGCAAAAGCATTGTATTAAAATTGAGAGACATATTAGAAAATAAAAGTAATTTAAAACCTAAAAGTGTATGCTTTTGTTAGGCTGCAAAGTTTTCAAATTGTTCTTATATAAGTTCACATATTGTGTACATGTATGTATATAAATAATGGTATCGCTATTAATACATTGAAATCATTAAAGAAAATTTGACAAGATTAACTGAGTAAATTGTATAAAATATTTAATCATTTTTGTCATTTACAATGTTTATCATTATAGTACATAAGATATTATTCTAACTGAATTAAAATATTAATTTTTAATCTACCATCTTCCTCTCCCTCCTCCTCGACCTCCACCTGAATTGGAACGATTAAATCCACCTCCCCCGCGACCTCTAAATCCTCCACTGCTGCCACCTCTGTTTCCGAAGCCACCACCTCCTCCTCTTCCGAAAGATGGCCTGCCGCCACCCCTACCTCCTCCTCTGCCTCCACCACCTCTTTTCATGACTCTACCACTACCACCGCCTCTTTTCTGTTCTCCAGGAGGTTTCGGCAAAAACCTCTGAAGAGGCAGCAGTTTTGCTGGGTCGATATACAACTATAATTAACAGACAATGACATGTAGAATTCGTATATACCAATATTTCTGGGATGATGTATGACTGTATATGAACATGACTTGTAATTGTTGATCCCGATTCTCATCCCACACATGTTTAGATTTTATAAGAAATTTAAAATAAAAGAATTTTTGTTTCAGACTGCGTGACTGCGTCACTCATGACTGCGTTTATTATTCATTGCAAATACTAAAAATCTAATTCATGTTATGTATACTATAGATTTTCGATATTCACAGTGAATAATGGAATGCAATCATATTTCAATAATGATGAATTGATGGTCTCAAACTATACTGGATTAATTATACATTAAAAATTGTTTTATATAAACTTTCTAAATACAGGCATAATTTAATCAATTTTGACAATGAAATAATATATTTACATTCTGTTAAATAATGTAATAATATCATTAAGTAGTCAATCATTTAAAATATTTATATATCGTTATATTTAATTTGGTTAATTTTACATAACAGCTTTTACTAATCTAGTGTAATACAAGTGACCGAATTTGCTATAAAAATATATAGGATGATTACACTAAGTACTCTAAAAGATTTTAAGAGATAATTTCTCACATATAAGATGAAAACTTAATATGATACAGTTGAAATGGCTAATTACAAAAATACAGTGTCAGAGAAGTCAGTGTTGAAAGAAGTGTTTTTTTTTTCTAAAAATTTGAAAATCATTAAAATTATTTTGAAACTATACACACATACACACACACAAAGATTCAATAAAATAATCTAAGTAGTTTTTGAAATTTTTGGAAAAAATGAAATTTTTCCTTAATTCTGACACTCTATATCTTTGATATTAAGCTGTTTCAGAGAAATGATTATTTGAAATTTTCGTGAGGACTTTGTGTGAGACATCATCTTTTAAAATCTTTTAGAATACTTAATAACCATTTTATATACTAATTTTCTATTTAATTTTAATATTATAATACCTGAACATCCTTCTGGAAACTAGAGGCTTTTACATTTTCCGATAATTTAACAGATACATAGTAGTCCCGAATGTTCCCGAATATTTCGTCTATTTTTCCAATCTGCTGTTTATTCTCTGTATAGATCGGAGCATTGAAAAAGGGTATCTGTTCGATGTCGACTTTAAGAACTAAATCATTTTCTACCGTCCATGTGAAATGTCCTAACGGCGTTACTATTTCTGGAGGACCTTGATCATACCTACAATAAATTTGCAGCAAAAAAACATTTAATACCTTGGAGTGTTATTTGTGACCTAACCTAATCTTCGACAAATTTGTCTGAGGTATTTTATGCAGATTATTATTACAATATTCATAAAATTACCCTCTGCTCCTGTCGAAACCACCAGGACGTCCCCTATTAAATCCTCCGCCTCCTCGACCCCTAAAACCACCGCCTCCCCTACCGCCGCGTCCACGGAAAGACATAACCTCTTACAGAAACAAACTGTCAACAAAAGTTACCACAATTATCATACTGATTAGAAGTAAAATTATTTTGCAAAATTTATACATATCAATATTTCATATCAATATTTTTATATACCTCAATTGAACCAAAAAATGTATTTCTGTAGGTATACCGAACAGTAAAACAGTAAAACAGTACACTCCACGTGCGACACGTGTAAATTCAGTGTAATTCAGCGTACATTGGTGCACATTAGTGCAAATGGGAAAATTTCGTTCCAGCAAAACTTTCGGTGCGCTGCGATGCGCATAGTGAAATCAAATCACCACTATGCGCATGCATAAAACGTAATAGCGAACGTCATAAATTACGTGACTATTCTCGAATTATGGCATTATCATATTTTAGAGCTCTTTATTTTATTAGGAAAAAGAAAGAATATACACACGAGTTTACGGAAAGCGATAAAAGATTTTGATAAATCTTTATGATGAGACATCTCAGCAATTTCACAAATAATTATACAAAAATATATCTATATATCATATGCAAAAAATGGTGCAAATAAAAAACAGAGTTAGGTTTTTAAAAAAAATAGAATCTTTATTTTATATAATAATGCTGTAATTGTCCTTCCGATGAGAATAGGGTGCAGATATAATAATAATGTCATCAATTAAATAAAAGAATGAAATAATTTGTTTAGTTACATATATTAATTTATTACTATATAAGTAAATCATCGCAAATATTAATTAAATTTGTAATAAACTGAAATTGAGTAATACGAATAGTTTTTACATAAGTTTTAACATTAGATATATAAAAATATTAATTAGTTTTTAAAATTTCTTTTTAGAGAAGACCCAATATTGAGCTTTGGGAATTCGGATTGTCAGAATCTTATCAGATTCTGATAGAAAGTACTCTTTACTATCAAACAACAGATTTATTAAAAAATAATTCTTCTACGGAACAAATTAGAATTTCTGCGGATGGTCGGTGCGTTTAAGTAATCATCAATGGAAATGTATTTCGGTCCACCGAAAGTGTCCAATAAGGCGATTGTCGATATGTCCAATTCGGCGAAAAAGAATTTGTGATCTATGCAAACAAATAATGCAATATTTTTAGCTCTATTTTTATCAATGTAGATCAATTTTAATCTTGGGTTAATTTAATTTCTGTATCTTTTTAGTTTAATTTCTATATTTTTTTTCTAATTCTTAGAACTAGAAGAAGATAAAAAGTATAAGTTAAAAAAAAATATAATTTATAAATGACATTACTAAAGTTAATCTATATGAAATATATATGGACATCAATAAATCTTAGTATATAATAAAAATAAAATTCTTTAGGTAATATATGGAGAGACTATAGGCTGCATTCCATTTGGCGCTCGCAATGTTCTTGAAATTAATTATTTCACTTTTGTTATTTATCAAATATTAAACAAGCACAAATGTGCAAATATTGCAAATATTGCAAATATTGCAAATATTGCAAAAGCCAAAAGTAAAATGTACCATTTATAATTTTACCTGCGGGCATATTACGTAGTTTTGGGTGACGACCAAAAAATAATTGTTCCACAACTTCGTGAGTCTCATTTTTCACCTATTAAAACATTGAATATGTTAGCGACGAATAAAAAAATATAAAAATAACGCATAATATATGTATAAATGAATGATTTACTGACCGCTTTAATCTTTCCAGATAAAAGAACTCTAGCACATCGTGGGTCCATCGGATCATATCCTTTATTCTTGCAATAGTCTCCTTGAGCTAATGATACGAACACAGTCGCGCGATGATCTTTCTGTAACGATCGTGAATATATACTGATATAATTATAATGATATAATTATAATAAAAATTTAGATGAGACAGATGAGTTAGAGTTATTTTGATATTTTATATCAGTTTTGATATTTTATATCAGTTAAAATGAACGATGATATCTTTTTCAGTTTGATAACGAAAAATAATCGTTATCGTATCACGTTTCGAATTAAATAATTATATAATTTAATTTGTTTTCAAATCAAATAGCAAAATTCTATATAATTAAAGCTATGGTTTATCTTGTGATAAAACATTATTAAAATTTTTAAAATATAACTTGTATGATAAGACAGTAATCAAAATTTTTTGTAGACAACATGTATGATATCAAAACGTGATATGATAGCGATTATTTTGTAAATTATATTTGTGGAAATATAATAATTATAATCAAATATTAAATCTGATCATTTCAAGCTAGAAAAGATATCAAGTATTTTTTAATTGATAAAAAAATATCAATATATGCAATAAACTCTGGTAACATTTTTTGACATTTGTACAGTGTAATTAAAAAAATTGTTAAAATCAATTTTGATATCATGCGCATATCTTGTATAGTTAAAAAAATTTGATTATTAACTATCAAGAAATAAAAATGTAATTATCAGATTATAGGATGTCTTTTACATCACATTTTAATAGGATTATTGTATTATTTACATTTTTCAATCTCTATAAACTCTTTATAAATAATTTAGATAGTATAAAATGTGCAGTACAATGTATGCAATGTATAACATATATAGTATAATGGCTGTGTTTCAAAATATACTGCATTGAAAATCTACAGATTACGTTACTATATATTTTCGGCATTGGCAGTGAATTTTGGAACACAGCCAATGTATAGTATATGTGTGACGGCCAATAATGGGATTCCAGTGTTAGAACGATACGTATTTAAATAAAAGTATCTAGATTAATTCAGCTAAAGGTCACTTCGACCAACTCTGATTAATTCTAATCAATAATTAGTCCATTGGAATTGACCAATCGCATCTGTCGTTAAGACAGACGTGCAAAATGATAAATACGATTTGCCAATTCCAATGGACTAATCGTTGATTAAAGTTAATAGTCGGAGTTGGTCAAAGTGATCCTATATAATGCTCGTTTCCATCAATGTAGATTAACTTTAATCTCGGTTCAACTTATTCTTCATCTTTTTCTAATTTTTAGAATTAGAAAAAGAATGTATTATCTTTATAGATGGAAATACTTGGGTACTTTTTTGTATGATACCTTTTAAATTTATTATAGATATACGAGGTATTTATTTATATATTTTATATCACTTTAATAGGAACTTAATTTTTAATTATATTTAAAGTTATATTTAAATTATCGTTTTTCTCTCATTTTTAACTTTGCACAAGTTTGCTTCAGTAATTTTAGTTCTTAGTATTTAGTAAATGCATGATGACTAATGGCAACTAAAGAACCTCATAAGCAGAGAATGTGATGTGGTAAAAAAAGTACGCAACAAAAATCTAGTTTTTTAATCTATAAACAAATTATATATTACATCAACAATTGAAAAATAAATAAATAAAATTTGTTTACGCAGCTATTGTTTGCTTTTTTAT
>NW_017259548.1:833518-844930 GCF_001594045.1 Atta colombica | reverse complement strand
TATATATATATATATATATATACTCATTATATATATAATTAAATACTTTTTCCATGCAATACCTATATTTATACTTAAATACCTTTCAAACAATATTTGTTCCAATACACGACTATAACACTATCAATACTTACAGCAAGATCTTGAGCAGTATAGTCCAAAGGGGTGAGATACATGTATGGTATTCCAGTACCGCCTCCCACAGGCCCATCGGCGATGGAGACCAAATTTGCAACGGGAAAGCTTGGAATATCCTTTCTTGTGCTTATCGTCGCTACGGCCCCCCAATCTATCAATATATAGATCCATATAATACTGAATGCATAAATAGATACGTTAATGGTACATAAAGTGCTGAAACATTTTTATAAAACACATATCCCTTTTCTATTACAATTTTACAATAAATTACAATTTTAATCTTTTCAGATAGATTTGAAACATTTGTAATTTCTTTGTTTTCTTTGTTCTTTTCTGAAAATAATATTCTTATATTTACGACTGTACAACGACTGTAGAACAAGACAATAGAAGAAAAAAGTACATATAACATCATCATGTGTGTTTCAAAATACGTAATTTTAAAATCATGTACTGATTTGGAATCCGTTACGTGTTTTAATTTCATTAAGTAATTAAAGTTTGTATTTGACAGTGACTCAAGTTATTTATTAGTTGATACCAAATCAAATATGTCTGGCGTGAGGTCAAAATATCAGTATTCTGTTGAAATAAGCAGCAAATAGCTGTGTACGTATATATATTTCATCTACAAGATGCGTATGAGTGAAACGCGATAATTTAATATAATATGTTGCTTCAAGTATGTTTTTTATCTTACTTTTATTTTTCGATGATTATCTCGATTCGCATGATAAAACGATGCAAATCGTGTATGACAATTTGTATTCATTTACAATATATATTTACATATTTCATTAACTATATATATTTACATATTAAGTGAGATAGCGAATAAAAGCTATTTGCACGCGTTAATAAGAATATTTTAAACAGATTCCTCTCTTATAAACAGATATTTTATATTGCAATTATATTTATATATTGCAAAATTGTAGATGTAGAGTATATCAGCATATAATCTTTGTGTATGTGTGTGTTAATATATATTTTATTAAATATGTATTAGAATGTCAATTTATAATTCATAATGAATAAGCTTTTATACACCATTTTACATAATTATCAAACTTGAGTAAATTAATTATTATCTTTTAACAAAGTTAAGTTAAAGTTATTAGTCTATAAAATTAACTTAATTATTTTAAAAGTTGAACAAAAAAATTATTTAGTCAAAAATTTCATTAAGATTAAAAATTAGCTAAAAATGAAAATGTAATATTTTAAAATTAGATTAAAATCCAAATGATAAAACAATTTGGATTATCAAGTAAATTTAATATTATATTTGTTAAATAAGTTTACAAATAAGTAGTTAAAATCAAAATAGTTAATATAAATTAAAATTAACCAAGTTAAGTTAAAAATTGTTAACTTTTTAACTTTATTAACTTTTAACTACTCAATCTTGATTACTTTATTAAATAACTGTTATTTTATTAATGTGAAAACTTATTATTTAGTAGGTGCTAATGCTATCACATTGATTACCAGCTTGATTAACGATGTATCTTGCCATTACAGCCGGTGGTAAATTCTGTAATGTCTGAGTATTTCTCAGCTGAACTTCTTGATCATCGTCGAACTCAATTGAACGCTTCGAGAACTCGACAGATTTATATAACTCATCCTTTGTCTTACTCGTTTCAACGTTCTCTTGAATTTTGTTCCAGAATGTATCTTTCACTTCATTTAAATTGCGTGCTTCGCTCAGTAGAACGCATAGAGCGATGATGATCGCGATTCGCGACATCATGATATGCGCTATGTATATTTCACGATGCGTAAGCAAGACTATGCTCAGTACTATTTCTCTCTCAATTAAGGTAAGCTCGGGAGTAAGTGGTTAATGCTGACTGCGCGCGCTTTACAAACTTCGCAATTAATAACGAGACTAATGATAACTGATTTTTGCGACTTGCGCGGTGAGAACAATCGCGCGGATTCAACAAATCAGATTCGAGCGTAAGCTCGTATCATTGTCACGTACATTCAGCAAATTGCTATGTGACGTGACGAAGTTTGTGTGTGAAAAAGATATCTCTGAATTTAATCTCTTCATAATATCGCGTTGTATTTTTTTTAAGCTATCGATATCATGAAAAAGAATTAGACATATCGAGCAGAAATCGACTTCAGTCTACATTTGATGCGTCTGGATGTTATTTTCTCCGTTACGACTCGAGTCTTCGTGAAGTGGAATTCTCATGAATTTTTTAACTTTAGATATCATTATGGTTGATTATAAATTGATGACATTTCGTTGTTTTTCAGGAAAGATAAATGAATCATTCCCCCGACAGTTTCTAAAATAAAATTTTAGAAGATCGTTTGTGGTGCCTGGTTGTGGTGCAAGGTCGAAGAAACTGGTACGCCGGCCGCTGCGAGGCACTCTGCTCGATGTGGGTCGTCGTCTAACTGTTCTACGTACCGTTTCTCCGCCCCTGACTCTGTATATCCTTCGACAGCAGCAGCAACAGCGAACGGACACCTACACGATGATATCCGTGTACCCCACGCTATACATTACATCGTACGGTAATATTAGCGGCAATACGATCGTGATAGCACGCCCTTCTTATGCCTTCTTCATCAGAGAAAATCTCCCTCATCGTTATTGAAAATTTTTAGAAATTAATTGTCAATAATACACGCGAAATTTTTTATTACAGCTCTATAGGCTGAATATTTTGTTAAATTCAAATGCAAATATTCTCCCTATAGGCGCATAATATTAATTTAATATTTTAATTTAAGCATATTCTTAGAATATTAAATGTACATTTAGTATTCTAAGAATGTGTTGGAGAATGTGAATGGATATTTGCATTTGAATTTAATAAAATATTTTTATATTGTACTTTAAATAAAATATTTTTCTCTTGAGTCGTTCATATCTGGATTAATTTTCGTCACTTGTACGGGTACAGAAAAATTATTAAGTAATTATTCTTACGTATACTTTAACCTCTTTAGAAAATATTTGTAAGATTTTGTAAAAAAAAAAGAAAGGATAGAGACCATTATTTAATCAAATTCTCTTAGCAAATTCTCTTGCTTAATTATTATTTCAAAGAAAAGAAATGAGTAAAACACGAATGACCCGATCGTAACTTAATATTAAGAGTTCACCATTGTATATGATTTAATAAATAATTTTTAACGTTATAAAGATAAAGCTTTGTAAAAACATTTGATGGAAAGTGTATTGAAAAGCGTTCGTTCGTGTTATCTTCCGCCTTTTACGCATTTTTTAAATAAATGCAGATTTCCGTTATTTCCTTTTATCTTATTGAATATCACGCCGGGTTTTAGCTATCGCCTCTCTGTAATCATGCGCTTCCTCATTTCTTCTTTACCTTGCGAATGGTGTTCTCCTACTCTTTGGGTCATTTGGAGCGAGATCTTCCTCCACCGCGTGTCCTCTTGCCATCTCTTCGTCTTCTTGCTACCGTCCTGACGACAAGACTGTTCAGTCGTTATACGACCTTCATCCAGGGTTACGTTCTTTCTCGTGGCTCTGATTTATCGTTTTTTTATCCACGTTGATTGCATTCAGGAAGAAGCGATTTTTCATAAAATCACATATTTACGCACAAACTTACGCGATTGCTACGTTTAATTAAACATCAGATGTTACATCGAAAATCGTGTGTGGATAAATTAGTGAACAATCACAAAAGCAAGAATTGCGAGAAGCTGAAAGGTGGCCTCGACCCGTCCGTGACCTTATACTGTTCTTCCACGTAATCGAGGTATAATAACTTCTCTTTTGTGAAAAATTATTTGTTATATACAATTAATTTTAAAAGTTTCATACAATTAATAGTAAATTTCGTTTTTCGATGCAATATTTGTGCGATAGATTCATCAAGTGATTAAATCTAACAATAAAACTAATAGGGACCTGTAGAATCTTTCATTTGTACGTTAATGAATAATTTTTAATTCTATTTGAATTAAAGTTAAAATATTTAATAGATATTGTAACACAAGTTAAAAAAATCATTTAAAAAAAAGATATTAATTTGATAGTCTTGAAATTTATTTACATGCCTCATGAATAAGCCACACTAAATCGAAAACGAAATGATCATGTGCGAAAAACATGATTGTGATTCTAGAGGTTCGCGTGCGAAACTGAAATTACACAATTCGAGGACAAAACCCCGAAACAAAGTGGGTCATACTGACCAACATCATCTGGCGCGTCCTATTCACCATGTCAGAAAATATCGAGACACCGGGTCACGACCATGAACGTTGTTACAATCCGTGTTATGAATAGTGAACGGCATTAGATGATTTTAACGGGCGAATACATGTCACTATGCAACGTTATTCGACCTGGATATTAAGAATGAATTACACATTTTTCAAACTAATGAAAAAAATTACAGATTGTTCTAGATCGCATTTATAATAAAAGTAACTTGAATAAAAAATTATTTCAATTACAATAAGAAGTAATATTTTTTGCTTTAATGGAAACGTATTATAAATTACTTGTATAAAAATGTATTATAAAATAATGACAAAAATCTCAATTTTTTGTACGAGTATATTTTAAATAGTTTAAATATTTAAGATGATTAATATAAAGTTTCATTACAATGCAGAGATTAGTTATTCTGTAAATAAATAATATTTATTTATTTGTTTATTTACAAAACAATCTCTGTATCGTAATAAAACTTGCATAAAATATTTTGAATACTTAAAATACTTATACAAAAAAAATTGAGATTTTTATTTTTAAAATTTTACATATTATAGTAATAAAAAATAACAAAATAAATAAATCATAAAAATGCATTGTTGAATAAAAATAGAATGTTATAAACATAGAATGTTATGTTTTGTATGTATATATAGTTTATTTAAAATATAAATAAAGCATAAAGTATTAAGCTATTTATGTAAAAATTGGTGTAATACATTCTTAAAACTATATGCTAATAAAATGATAGATTATCGGATCCGTAAAAATTAGAAGGAAAACAAAACAGATTCGTACGGAAAACGTGTAGAAAGAGAAAAGAAAAAGACGGTTCGACAAGGAAGACAAGGAGAAAAGTTACTAAAACCCGTTATACATTGAACGGAATTCCACTTGACGTAATAGTCTACTGTCTTATACAAATTTATCGTCTATGTTGACGTGCGAATTTGCATTTATCCCATATATAAATCCTTACCAAATTCGCGCATGAATTTACCGTCTATTTATCTTACTCGCAATCGATCAAATGGAACTTGTTTTAGAATAATGGCCTTATATTTATAATTAAAGTCTCATTTGGCATTACTATATTACA
The DNA here is from genome assembly GCF_001594045.1 of Atta colombica. NCBI lineage: Eukaryota > Metazoa > Arthropoda > Insecta > Hymenoptera > Formicidae > Atta > Atta colombica. The sequence goes on along the minus strand of NW_017259548.1, from coordinate 839,471 downwards.
CCGTAAGACACATAACGCGCAGTACAGTAATATTTCTGGAATCATTCACAGCTTATTATATATCTAACAAACTAAGCTATGACTACACTGTAGTACACATGTTCCATAGATAAACGTGTGTAAGTGGGACATAAATTTAATGTTTAATCATACTGGATGTAGGTCGTATGTTTTTTTTTTAATGCATTTCTTTTTACTGATGTGAAATGCAAAACCCGCATTTGAAATTGAGATAAGAATTACCGTCGCTTAAATATTAGTATGACGCGAAAAGCTGGCGTGAGAAAATAAGAATAAATTAATAAAAAGGAAAGCTTACAGATTAAATACTATTGCACAGATATTGTGAACTATTTATCATCGGATTAATCATAAGCACGATTGTCTAGGCATCATATGTGAGAGATGCGGAGACGCCTGTGGATGCTCCTCGTCCTTCTGGTATGTGTGTCAGGTGAATACCTGATGGGCGGCCACTTGGATAACAATGCGGGGTCAACGACTCGGTCCGGTAAAATCGACAGCTCTTCCGTGTTGGGACGTAAAACACGTCTGGACGACCTTGACCTGGATCTCGTTGCGGCAGAGAGCACCGTTGCTGTTGGCACTGAGATTTCAACCGGCGTCGACGGTGTTCCACGTTACCATATCCCGCCTTTCGCCTTCAATGGTGGCAAACCGTTCTCTCTGGAAAAAGATCCGATAACCGGTAAAATCGATTTCGAGAAGGCACCGCCTGTCAAAGCTCTTAACTACACTGGTCGTTATCGCGAGCGAGAAGACAAAGAGAGCAAAGATGGTGATGATAACAGGGGTGCTGAGGGGAGTGTGTACGCAAAACAGGAAAAGATAAGGAACAAAGATAGGAACGGCCCGAATGAGATCACGCCTAACTTTCACGATTTTCTCAATTTACCCGTTCATTATTCTTCGGACAAATATGGAAATGATAAGTATCCGTTGATCTCGAACTCGTACGCGAATACGAAGGTACAGAGTGGCACCAACAGTTACAGCACATACAATCATAGACATTCGGAGAGCGATCTATATGTACATCCTGTCAAAAGCTATCCAGCGACAAAAACGAGCACATACAGAACTACGACTGTCAACGATCTTAAAACGAAAGAGACGAGCACTACGAGTCCTTCAACGACTTTCGCATCACCGACAAACTCTGCGCTTTCTACCTCAACCAAAGCACCCGTTGTAACTACGTGGAAACCGTTCAATACTGCGATCATATTTCACCCAATCGACCGTTTTGAAGCGGAAAATGAGAAGAATCTTTTACCAATAGAAAAGCTGCATGTTTCTATTCACACGGGATCTCATCGAAATTCAAGCGATATTTCGACAAAATCTCCAAATGAAGGGACAACGGATAAGGCGCCGGTCACTAGTCGTTACAAGGATCAGTCGAATCTTGACAATTTGGTAGTAGCCCACGAAACGAAACCGCAAAATGAAGAACATAAAGAGTCGTATGATATTTATGAGTCAAACGGTGAAAGTGCTGACAACAATGAAGACAACTATTCCTATTTATGGTTAGATTTATTAAAGGAAGATGACACGTCGACACCATCTACGACTACTTCCAGTACAACGACGCCGATGACAACTGTAAGCACGACATCGACGGTTCCCAAGTCATCAGCAGAAATCACGACATTGACTACGGTTGCGCCTTTGCGTTCCGTATCTTCGACGCTATCCACGATCCAAAAAGACGTACCTGCGAACAAACCATTGCAATTCCCAATAGTATCGCACCATCCGATTAGTTCATCGTCGCCCTTCAACAGATATAGACCGAATCCGATAATCAAATTTAATGATGAACCAAACAGAATAGGAGCGCCAGTGATAGAAAGCACAAGTAACATCGTGATACCTCCGGATCAAAATACAGTGTCCTTTGTTCTGGGAAATCGCCAGAACGTCGATGGTGGTTATTATTCGGTCGGAACAGCCATTGGAGAAAATCTTTACGGTGGCTCGTCCGAAACCAATATATTCTGGCCACTTCGTAATGATCCACACAATCCCTCAAAGGAAGTCAAACACGAGCACTTGCCTATTTCCGTTACCGAATTGAATCCTGAACGCGTTACGCAGAAGTGGTCCAGTCCTAGTCCTTTGAAAAGCAGCAATGAAATTAGTCCGACAAGACCTCAAAGTCCTCTTCTTGCTGTCACGGTAATTCAAGATACGAAGAACGCAAGCAAGGATTCCGGCTACGTAATTTTCCCGGAAGAAGAACAAACGAAGAACAAAAATACATTGAAAGAGGAGCATACTGTGATCATAAATGAAGCGGATGGCAGCGTTCACGAGTTACCGCCTAAAATAACATTGACAACGTCAACATCAATGAACAAAACGAAGTTCAATCCTCCCGCGAACGTCATCGAAAATATGCCACAGCTCGCTGAGGATCTGATGCCACCCGCAGAGAGCACTAAACCGCCGTCAAATTATTATTATTACCAGTTTGAGCCGCCGAGACCGAATCAGGTGAGGCCACAGAGATTACCCTTGCCGCCGCGTATCAAGCCGCATCTGGGTCCAGTACCTCCAATGGATATGGGAATAAGGAAACGTCCATATCCGGCGGATACAAAGCTGCCTAACATTTTACCCCAGTTCCGACCTAATGCGAAAGCGTCGCATGGTCATCGTAGTCCGGATGTAATAGGAACGATGGCGGCCGGACAAAGTGTACCCACGAGGATCAGACAACCATTGCCGGTTCATCCGTCACGAAGACCTCTGCCGCTACCACCACTCTCGCATCTTCAGCGTTTGAATCCACCACCGCCACCGATTCACGCGGTCAAACTAGCCTTCACGCCGAAAGTGGACGGTGCCATCCTATCTCACGAGATGGACCCGACGATACGAAGGCTCCGTCCCCCGATTCTGCCTGGGATACCTAATTCCATATCGCGCCTGGAGGAGAACGCGTCGTCGAATAGATTGCTTCCTCATGGTGATGATGGCGAGGGCGGTGAAAGCAGAAATGAGGATCGGAGTAAGAGCGAAATTGCGGACGAACGCGAAAGTGAGCGTCCGGAAAAATATCCGGAAGAACCGCCAATGACTCCGCCTAGACCGCCGTTATTTCCAAAACGTAGAACGGCGGATCCACCACGCGTCACAACCCTGCAGATGATACAGCATCATGGTGAATTTGGCGACGAAGGTGATGAGGTTCAACTGACGCAACCCGTGGAACCTGTGCTCGCGCACGAAGCGGAACGCAGAAAATCGGACAATCACGATCCGTCAGAAATACCAGAACAACCCGTGTACGTGGTGTACCCGGTCAACACCGCGGTCAACATACACTCGGACGATTCCAATGAGAAAGACGGCAGCGTCGTCGTGGGTACACGAGGCCCTCAGCGACCGTTACCACCTGATACTCTACTGCAAAACGAACAGGATGATACGCATACCGTTTACAGTGGTAGACCAGTTGCTTTAGACTTCCCTTATCCGCTAGAACGGCCCGATCCATCGTCCGTCTTTCCCGTCGGCATGAAGGAGACACCCGTCCTGATACCCAGCGAACAGCGACAGCAGGCTTCCGCCGCGATCGCGAATGAGCGAGAGAACGAGAAAAACGATGCGGTGAATGTGATTCCATATTTACAGGACTTTTCACCGTATCGAAAGAAGAATGATGCGGCGATCTCTGTAACATTACATCGTATACCATCGATCGCGACATCGTCGTCGAGCTTGATATCAACCACGTCGACCTCGACGCCGATCGCTTACGTTTACACACCGACGTACGCGCCACATCCGGCACATCTTGACAAAGGATTCGATGTCGATGATGATGCTGCCGCAAGCATCGACGCGAAGCAAACAGAGCTACTGCCTTCGCAGCAGCCGTCCAGCTCTTCCAGCTCAGCACCGGCACCGCAAAACTTCATGGCTCCTTTCGTGGCTAGTATGAGCGCCGAAACGCCCAGCAAGAATGGTTGGAGTGTCGTCGTCGTCGAACCACCCGCAGGAGTGGAGAAGAAATCGGATAGTGGTACCGCCGAGGAGAAACTTGCCGATTCGGAGAACGATACGCAGACCGAGAGGAATGAGTTCGATGCTGATAATTTTAAGCCGCAGCTCTTCGGTGGTTTTAAGCCGCTCTACGAGTTTCCTACGGAGGATGTGGAGCGTCACGACGTCGCCGATATGGACACCGAGACAAACATGCCCAGGCACTCCAAAAAAATGTTGCCTGTACCTGATAGAGGATAATTTTTAAAGAATATCGGCCACTTCATTTCTTTTCTCTTGAGTTTTGCTCTCGGACATTTCGTTCGCACTCATTATTACTCTTCTCGCGTATATGTAAACGAAAACGTTGGCGAAAGCAAAAACGAAAGGGAAACGTATGCGCGTAGTAAAGAGAATGAAGAGCGAATGTCTCTGCGCGCTGCTCGATGAAAAGATTCTTCGCGATAGAATTAACTCGAACAGTAGAAGACTGTATTTTATTTTTATTTCGCTTAATATATAAGAACGTCGCGATATAAAATGATATATGATTTATGCAATGACTAGCATTTGTTAAGCTATGCTTAGCATTATCATCAGCTAAGTATTGAAATAGAAAATATTGATGCACGTATCGCTAAGTATATAAACTTATCGAAAGTATTAAAACGTTGAATAAAAATATAAGTTTTTTATGGACAATACTTTTTGTAATATTTATATTTATTGAGTATTCCCAATTATATACATAAAAAATCCAAAAATTAAACCTTACACTTTCTCACGTCATTTCTTGCTTAGGTTTGTTCGCGTCGCATGCTCCAACATGTTATAATATGCTCCTATCATAGCTCTTACTCATTCCAACGCGCTTGATAGAATGAGTAGGAGCGGTGATAGGAGCATATTGGAGCTTGCGACGCGAACAAACCTATTGTTACATCGCAAAATTTTATGTTTAAAAAAGTCAGTTATATATATTATTTACATATATATACATATAATGTATTCAGTATATTTTTATATAAAGACATTTTTTTCTTATACAAATGTGTATAAAAATTAAATAGTCTAAAATTATTCTGAATTTTTAGAAAGGAGAAGAGATAGGAAAAATTAATTTTTGGTATTTTTTTCTCTCTTGCAATTTTTTTTTCTATTACGTACTTATCATACAAGTCTTATATAAATTTTTATATAAATGCATACTTTTAGATTAAAAGCTTTCGTAACATACATTTTATCCAAACAGTCGGAGATCAAGCTTGAGAACGACTTCACCACTTTCGACTTCATGTAGCTTAATCCTCTTTTGAATTGGTCCGCAAGAATTTTTGCTGTCTCTTATTATGTCAGCCACTCTGATTTCAGCGCGGCCAAGAAACTCTACAGTAACATACAAAGTTGCGAACATAAGAAAAATTATGAAGTTTACCGATTTAGAAAATTAATTATTAATTTCTCATATATTTGTGTGAAATTATTTAATTTCCATACTAAAGACTTACCATCAGGACTGTAGTATCCTTTATCGAATACGGTGATGCAAAGGGTATCCTCGAACAAATCTTTGACTTGGAATTGCATCGACGCATCCCACAAAGGACAATCACTTCCGGATACAACACTCGTTCTTTCTTCTTGAGAACCCATAGATACTTTGCAGAATGCATTACACTTTCCTAGAAAAAAGAAAAAAAAAACCACTTATATATGCATGTGACCAGTCTGTTACTGTAAACAGCAAATTCTAATATACAAATATATACAGAGAATCATTTTAATTCTTCCAATCGATTTTTTCTAAGTTTAAAAATGCTTTAGACAAAATCTCAAAATCAAATAAGGTCATCATTTTTTTCCCCCTAGTAATTAAACAATTTTTGTCTGAAATTTTTGTCTGACATTTTCATCTTAAACTTAAAGATTTTGAAAA
>NW_017259548.1:826192-833418 GCF_001594045.1 Atta colombica | reverse complement strand
ATATATATATATTTTTTTTTTTCTTTTCCCTTCAAGCGTTAATTAATTTTGCCTTTATATAGTAATTGTGCATAGTCCTCAAGTGTCATGCCACATATAGTATACTTACCTTTATTTATGGATTTTTCAACTAAACTTAAAAACTTAATCTTTCTAAGAAGAAAGATATAAATTGAGATATTTTAATAATTGTTTTTCATAATTTTAAAATACCTAACTTTTTATCATGCATTCTTTTACAGTTTTATTCGCCAAAAATATTTAATTTTAAGTATATTATGTATATAAAGAACATTACTACTTTTTAATTTGCACTAATGCACTAATTTGCACTAAAACTAATAAAAATTTGCAGAAATATATGGATAACAAGTATATATTTAGAGTATGGAAAATAATCAAAAAAAGAAAAGAAATGTGTAATAGGAATGTGTAAAGACTATCAGAATTAACAAGCGCAATAAAAATTGATCTACAAGTCTTTTCATATGAAATATAAGTTATTTAAAGTTATTTTAAAATCAGGACTTCAATACTTTACCTTTCATGCCAATAGCGAGGTCTTCAGCCTCCATAACTACTAACATCAGCCTACTTTGTGGAAGTCTTCTGCGAACTACAACCATGGCAGATTTCTATTAGTAGTAAAGCGTTACATGCAACGGTAACTTTAGCATTGATACACAAAATATTAGGTATGGGAAAAAGTTCGTGGCGTTTTTCCCATTAGATGGCATTAAAAAAACGCCACTTTTTCCCACACCTAATATGTTCTAGTTTGATCTTTCACTAATGTTTTCTTCTTCGAATAAACACATGCATATACATTTTTATCACAGCCATTAAAATTGCAAAAGCATTAAGCACAGAAAAGCATTAAAAAAACACATTAAGCTTTATTCAGAAAGACACAAGAAGCAATAACAAGCAATCTACAACATTCTCAGATTCTTACCGGACGGAGCTTTCAAGTTGAAACCTTCGAGTACAGTGACAAGAATTCTGCCGCACGCTCCAAATTGTGCCTGTTCTGCTCCCACATAAATCATGAATTATTACTGAATATAGAATTTTTTAAATGGCACAATTATCTATGTAAACGACCAACGCAACATGATGTTTACTAACATATAAATATATGCTTTCAAATCACGAAAAGCAATTTCCAGAAATATGAATAGTTCAACACAATGTTCAACAAAATTCAGTGCTAAATTAACTCATCACAATTATTGCAATATATATAATAGATTTGCAATAATTGTGATAGTTAATTATAGGTAACACTCACTTGATCGTTGTCTTTGCAGGCAATTCTTCTCATTCTCCAGAAACCTTCTACGTGCTTCTACAATTCGTTTCAACCACAGTGAACATTCATTGGCAGACGGTGCTAATAATATTATCGATTTTTTTTGATCTTTCAGTCTTAGAGTTTTCGATGAATTGTCCGCTATGTCACTTCCGTTCAGACTATTGTTTCCGTCACTTTCTCCGAACAAAGACAATTCATTGAGAAATATCGGCTACAAAAGAAAAATCAACTCGATAACGACATTGTAATTACGCGAAAAACTTGGACTTAAATTATTATTTTACAATTATTCTTTTACATGATTAAATATTTACCTTTCTGTACATCTTAAATTTCTGATGTTCATTACGTTCGAATGAAAATTGCTGGCAGTTCAAGGAGAATTTTATTGATTGGACGAATAGTAGGAAGTCATTCGTAAGAAAACCGACGAGTTCTTTACCACTTTTTGACTGTAATAAAATTGCAACAATAAAATCATGCGATACAAAGATTTTTAACATTCCTAAAGTGGTATTTGTTACCTTATGAAGTATACCGAAATGTAATAGTTTTCGTGGTCCTAAGGAATTCGTCAACGAGTTAAAAATAAGCTGTTCTTCAAGTCCGTCACATATAATGTGTGATTGTAGCCATTCCAGTCTGTCACTATTTTCTTTTTCCCTAACGCCTTCGTTTACCTACGTGACGTATAATATTAGATAACATAAGTCTGTCAATTTTCTTTTCTCCTGTGTGTGTTGAGATATATACAATTATATATGAGATATTACAATATATGTTAATTACTTTATACTGTTATTTTTACCTGAGTACAAAACTCCTCAGATTTGGCTAATGCTTCCTGCAGATATTGCCTATCAGGATGATCTATCGGCGTATAGTCTAAAATCTACAATTACCGTGTTACATACATTACAGTATATGACGTGAACGACAATTATTTATAAATAGAAGTGGATACTTTGTTAATGATGAGCGGATACTTTGTTATCCTTTGCATCGGTTTAATTAAAAATGAGCTTAGCGGCATCCCCTTCGTTCGTGGATCTTGTTGACATGCCTGTGCGACTCGAACGAATTCTGGCGAAGTCTCCGTTAAACGCTGTAGATACGTCGCAGCAGATATTTGGCAGCTGCAAAATCTTATGTAAGCTGACATCCTAGGTATCTGTGCGAAATACATCGTAAACAGATCAACAGATTTCAATAACAAAGACTGCTTCTATACTGCGTATTTAAGATTACACTTACATTTTCACACAATATATCGCCAATCATTCGAACTATTCCATTATAGCTGTTATCTCTTCGTATCCTTAGAGTCCTACAAGAAATTCATTCATGTTTCCTTTAATAATTTTAGCATCAACAGAAGATATACTCTATCATAATACATCAATGAGTTCTGAAACTCTTTACCTCAAGAAATTATCATTACATGCAATAATATCTCTCCAATTGATAAATATCTTCTCTATCTCGTCAACACTTAGGACTAAACTTTCAATTAACGGTTTTTCAAATACCTAAAAAATGTATAATGTGCATATATAAATATGTATGCCACAGCGTTCTGAGATTTCTTAAATTTCCCTTCATCTTCATCTTTCGATCAATTTGAAGTCTACATGTTTTCTTTAATCATCTTTTATTTCTTGAATAAAGAAATAACTTTTCAACAATCACAATACTTCTTAGAGATAAAATCTACTTCAAATCAATGCGTAAAGAATCTGTAGATGAAAGGAAAGAGAATATATCATAAGTCTTAATATCCTAATACACGAATAAATAAGGAATTTAAAAAAGAAAATGAGAAGACTACCTCATGTACTAATCTCATATCTTCTATGTAAGCTTGTTCAGTCACGATTAGCTCTTTGATATGTTCCTGGCGTTTTCTCTCCATAGGATTGTGATACATCACTATATCGACCATCAATTCATTTGCTACGCATAAAATATATACACAAAATGTTTCTTCTACGTAAAATCATGAAATATTTTTTTTAACTTGTATTGTTCTGTGGATTAAATTTTTGCTCTAAAACGGTAAATAGCGGTTATTTTTAAATAACGAAAGTATTGAGTTCAGAACGATAACCGCTCACTGAGTACTCAGTAAGCTCTTTCATCTGATTGGTCTATATTTTAGAATCTAACAGAATATGCTAATCAGATGAAAGACAATGTCTTGATTGAAATATTTCCTATCATATTGGTTGTACATTGCGAGAGAAAATGTATGTTGAAATAATATTTCGATAAGCCGAGAATGATAATTTTAATAATAATTTTACAACAGACAGATATTTTATTTCGATCAGCGGTGAGATGCGTATCCGTTTATGCACATATGGATATGTTTACATATGTATAAGAACATCGGCGTACATATGTGTGTGGAAACACAACATAATATTTCTATATATATATATTGTGTATATATATGTGTATATATATATATATATGTGTGTATAAAGTGTGAACAAGATTCGTAGTCACACAAAATTCATACTCTCTTATAACATTCTCCACTACATTCCAGATTACATCGTACCCTATTGTGAGACTTCTGATGAGATTCGATATTAGAATAAACAAACAACTTGCAAATAGTAACAATCTTAAGAGTATAACGCGCTACACGACTACATCGACTAAGGATAACCAGTTGCATAACTTGCTTTAGACATCCCGCCATTCCACTATCTGTATAACGTTATGCTGGACTGGTTGTCTGGAATTATTATTAAGCACACAATTATTGCCACTGTGACATAACGTATTTACTCGCTTCTGTCGTGGAGGGTTACATAGAACGCGTAAAAGTTCTCGCAATAGCAATGAATAAATACGTTGTGCGCTTGATTTCTCGTTGAATCAGCTGTCTCGAATTGTTTCTCTAAATGATTTCATGGTTGGAGCTTCAAGAAGTCTCTAGGGAAGCCAGACCGACCACATTGCTTTACATTCGTAAAAACATTCATCGAGCGTTAAATTATCATTGTTGTATCAAAGCTTCGTAATTGTGTGTACGCCGAACTCGGTGCAAAATGTAGGCTCTAATGCGGGTCTCAAGGATCTTTTTCTTGGAAACAATAAACATTTGAATATATCTTTTAATATAATAAATTCTTTGTAACGGAGCACTGTATATATTAACGGGCTAATAGTAATACATTACACGAATAAGACGCCGACTGTCGATTACAATCCAGAAAATGAACAGTCAGTCGATTAATACACATATAGGAATGCGATTCGATGGAAAAACTGATTTACAATAATGTTATTCATTGAATCACGTGGTCAACACTATCGTTTATTTATAGCTCATTATTAGTGATCCTCGGCAATTATTGTTCACGTAGTGCTTATTTATTTAGGCTCTATCGTAAAAGGCTGTGAAGAAGGAGCACACATTATCCTTAATCTTCTTTGTTATTTACAGCAATACAACTAAAAATCGAACAATAAAATTAATAAATTATGCCGAATCTACAGCGAGTAATCAAGTCGTATATCGCTTGGCTTCTCTTCTCATAAAATTTCTACGCAAATGAACAGAATACTTTTGCGTAGTTCGCTAATTTCTTTTATTAGACATAATAAGCCGCGTATGATGTCAGGCATCATATGAAATTGTACAAGACATTCAGGGCTCCTTCTTCTCTTGTATCGCTTCTGATCGTGGCAGCTAATCACCGGAATATTTGATCATGAGATCGTCACACATCCTTTACATATCCTCTAGGCCTCAGCGTGAGACAACCGTGATTTTTAATGGTCTGCGATGCACATTATATAATAATATTGATAAAAGACAAAATTTAATAATACAATCCATTTACTTTTCTAACAACCATTCCTATCTCACGCAACTGTTATCAACGCAGACATTACACTAAAGACGGAGGAAATAACAGAAACACATAGTGATGAATCTTAAATCCTAAGGGACGATCGAATTAAATCTTTTAAATTTTGATCGACCACCAAATATTTCGAAGTAAGAAGAAACAAGAAAATGATAAAACACTTGCTTCTTCCTTTTTCGAAGTGTTTTTTCAATTATAATTTGATATATTTTATAGATTTCTTAATTTCTTAAAATAAAATTCTTTTCTTAAAATAAAATGTAAAATCGACCTGAATATATTAACGTGGAGCCGCACGTGGACATCACGGGATGCAATATGCATCCAACATGAACTTAACAAATCACTTAAACATTTAAGTAACAATAGTATTCGTACATGACGTAATGTTAAATATTTCTAACATGAATAAGCTAATAATTTAATATTATTTCTTAATTGTACGTCAGCATAGATAGAGAACTGAGGTAGACCTTTGGTGTTGGTGCAGATATATCAGGTGGTCATAACACTAATGAAACGATTTAACGATTGGATTTGGTACATGCGCGCATTGATTTTAACGAACATAGTATACGGATGGAAATTCGTTTGAAGATGTAAAACGGTAAAGGCTATATGACTCATGTTAACAATCCGAATGATAACATTAATGAAGGAATGAGTGCAACCCCGCACCAGAGGGAAAGGCTTGTATAATATGTATAAGTAGAGGCTATATTTATAGAGACGAAGAGCCAACCCTGAGTCTTTTTCGTTTTTCCTTTCTTTCTTTCTCTCTCTCTCTCTCTCTCTCTCTCTCTCTCTCTCTCTCATACACGCGCGCGCGCACGCACGCACGCACGCACACGCACACACACACACACACACACGCACGCGCGCGCACTCTTTTCCCTCCCCATCCTATTTCTCTGTCTTTCTTTGCCCCGACACCTCTCACTTTTTCACTTTTTTTTCTTTTTTTCATGCACAATGTCTCCAACGATGAGACTTCTGTTGTCGTAGCACGCCGTGCCGAATGTAGGAGCTGCTCTATTGTTCTTATTACACTTCAGGTGCTTTAATTTTAACCAGCAATGCTGTTCTGCTGCTCGGCTACCCTTTATGCTGCGTGTTAAGCAAAAGCGAAAGATAATAATTAATAAAAAGATTACAAAATGCACATATTATAAGACTAATAATAAAAAAAAATTGAGGCAGCTATTCTTTTCAAAGCATCTCTTCTTATTAAAATTGTCATTCAAAAGACATAAAAACAGAGTTATATAAAGTATTTGACTAAATAAGATTTTTTTTTTCTTATAAGATATTTTTGCAATTAAATGCATATAAAACAATAAACTTGAAATTTATAGATCAAATAAGAATTCTATTCAGAAAATGTTCTTATTAATTTTATTTCAATTGGGAAAACATAACTGCCACTGTAGAATATTTAAAGAATGTATACAAAAATTAATTATAAAATATAATCTGCAATAATTTACGTATTGTTATATATAAATAATGAAATCACACGCTATATCGATCACGATGTTAGTTGTTAATTGTTATTATTGTTAATCGTGATCAAGGAAACGGCTACCTCTGACGGAGAGACGGACGGACGAACGAATGGGTAGACATGCAAGGCAGATAGGCAGGCTGTTTCATAAACTGAGAATGTCTGATCTGTCGCATCCGTTTCTATTGTATCCATTTCTAATGTAAACCATAAAGCGATAAGTGTGTGAGCGATCTCTTTGTGCTTATAAATTGTAATATACCAGTAACCAGTGCCATACACAACGCATATGTATTAGAATGAGAAAAATAGCAGTTATCACAAAGTACAAGCGGGAACAATCAAACGCATCATTTTTACACAATACTTACATTTAAAAAAAAAGTTTTCTAATGATATCATTAACTCAGACAAGGTTTAAAACTGATAGAGAAAATATATTCTTCGATATCTTTGTAATCTACATTGAGCTTATAAAAAAATGTATTATTCATTCTTTTTCTCTATTAATACTCTATCGATA
>NW_017259548.1:819808-826092 GCF_001594045.1 Atta colombica | reverse complement strand
TTTAGTATCTTACAAACTATTAACTTATAATATAAATTAAGTATCTATTAATAGTTTATTAATAATTGCAATAATGCACTCCATCTTTACTTATTTTGCAAGTTATTAAACAATCAAGTATAAAATAATTGAAAATGGAGCCTAATATAAAATAATTTAATGATAACAATGATAATAATGGCCATAATGATAATGACAATGATGATAATAGTGATAATGTTGATAATGAGATAATAATAGCGATAATATATGATAGTGATAATGAAAATAATAACAACAAGATAAAAGATACAATAAATAATAATTTTAATTGGAATTTGTTATACTTGATGATCGTCCGCCTATCCGTAGTTAGAAGTTATATATATATTTCGCATTTTTATATTTTTATTCCCTATTTTTAATTGATTTAATCATTCTCTCTCTCTCTCTCTCTCTCTCTCTCTCTCTCTCTCTCACATGTTTATACGCGTGCAGTCAGTACGTGTAGAAATTTAATATGTTACCGCTACAGTACATAATTTTCTTCTATATTCACACTGCACGATTTATGACATTAAAAGGCACAAGATGATCCTGAGATTCAATTTCGGCAATCACGTACGAAAGGAATACTTACACATAGGTGATACGTAGTTGCTCGGAAAGACGCCGGATACACCATTCAATTCGCCCCTCCACCATGACGCCTCTTCCTTAGCAAGTACCGATATAACATCACCTTTTTCAAAACTTAATTCATCTTCATTTTGTGCTTGATAAGGATACAGAGCCATAACGCGTTCTATAAATAAAACGAAACATTTATGCTATAGATTTATTATGTCTGAGATTTATTAGACTTCTTTAAATTTAATTCTTTATAGTTTCCAAACACGTACAAGGACAATTTTGAATTGTAAAATATTACAAAATTTATTTACCAATATTCGGATCCGTTGGAGAATCTTGATATCCATGTGAAACAGGTGTACTTCTATTACTGCTACTAGTTAAGGGTTTAACATAAGTTGCTGGGAACCAACCAACCTGCCTCTTTTTACCGCGTGCCTGAATAAATACGCAAATTATAAATTTAATAGTACGACATTGTGTAATAAAGAAAAAAATTCTATTCTTACTACCTGAAGCTCTCCTTCCCACCAACCGCTGTCAGTCTTTTTACGAATCATTATTAATTGTCCTCTTTGCAAGTCTAATTGTTCTGAACTTGTTGCTTGATAAGGTGCAATAACTTGAACAATTTCTGGTTTTCTTCCTCTCTGTGAAGAAAGATTTTTCTCATGAATAAAATTAACTCGATATATTAAAAGTTTTACTATTTTACTGTTTGAAGAATAAAAAAAAAGGTTTTATGTAAACTATAACAATGATAAAAATTTATAATATGATAAATTAAATATACCTTGTAATACTGCATTATCAGGATCAGTAGCATAAAAGAAGTAGTAAACACTCTTATAAAAGGCACTCTTAGAAAAGTTCAAACTGTATATTAGAAGCTTTTTTTTACCTGCTGAGCGGCCATAGCAGTAAAGTCTGGTAATTCCGCTCTATCTTCAGCAGCTGCTCTCTCATCTTCTAGCTGCTCTGCCGTTTTCTCTGCCTGCTGTATACACGCACATTCTATGTCATTTAAGCTTTATCACTGCAGCATCATTTTGTTCAATATAATACAGTAATAGTAGATTAATAACATTAGCATTTCAACACGTGTACGTTAAACGCAGGATGTAATTGTAAATATAATTTGAAATGAATGATTACGATTACGCACTTGAGCTGTTACAGTAGCCATAGTATCAATTTCATTCTTTGTTTCTTCAGTTGCAACAACAGTAGTAGACTGAACGTTAGACAAAGACGCATCCTAATTAATGTCACACATATTTATATTAGAAATTTTCAAACATAGAAAACAAAAACAAATGGATTAATAGAAAAAAAATTGCTCGCTTTTGAATCAAGCAATTAATTTCCACTTACAAATGAGTGAATGATTAGAAACTGGCAAAAACAAAATATGCAAGAGATATTAATTATAACATACCTGATTGGGAACGTTGTATTTTTCTACGTAATTAGACGGAAAGATCCCACTTTTGTTTCCTATACAACCGGTCCACCATTCACCTTCTTTTTTCGTAACTAATATAACTTCACCTTGATTGAAACTGAGATCGCCGGTCTCAGTTGAGTCATATCGATAAAGAGCAACATAATATTCGTTAAGACCATCAGCAGCAGTGTCTTTGGTGCTTGTGATTATTTCTTTTACATACGACTTAGGGAACCAACCATTATTTCCAGTGTTGGCTGAACCGTACCACCAGTCATCCTGAATAAAACAAATGCTTTATAAAACGTATATGCATTATCTTTTTTTTATAATTAATATAATAATAACCTGTTGCTCAGAAACATTGATAGTTTCTCCTTTTTCAAAGGAAAGATGTTGCTCCATAGTAGGTCGATAAGGAAACAAAGTTGTGACTTGTATAGAGCAAAATGTACCTAATCCTAAAGTAGGTATAATAGCTTCCACTACTGGGGCTTCTCCCCCTAATGATCCCGCATCAGATACGTTCTCGGGAACTTCCGCTATTCCTCTGCATAATCAATAAAAAGGTTGACATTAGGTGACATGAAATTCTACATATTAACAATAAAAATAACTAACTCTAATGTTCTCTTCTCTACACTGTCTTGTTGTATAAAAGTACGTTCGTTGTCCAAATCAGCTGCACCAGTATCAATCGGCTCTACGTAAGATTCGGGAAACCAGCCAGTGTGACCACGAATTTCTCCCGCCATCCATCCCGGTTCAGCGTTTTGTACAGGTGGTACCTATAGTATAGATATTTACATTAACTTATTGGATTAATTTTCTCTTTAATAATAGCAATTTTATTGCATATTGTTTACTTACTAATATAATATCACCAGGTTGAAATGATATTTCGTCTTGGTTTCGCGCCACAAATTCATAAAGAGCTCTGTATTTGCGGACACCTACAACTGCAGCTTCATTTTCTGAGCTGACAGTAGTGTCGTTCACAGGCCAAGCTGTGTCGCTGGCAGGTGCATCTCCCCAACCACTATCGCCCCATGCAGATGTGGCAAAGTCGGCAGCTGAGACATTACTGTCTGACCGAAGTTCGATTACCTTTTGCTTCTTTTCATCAAAAGTAACATAAAGCTGTTTACAATCTACTACTAGATTTTTCATTTGTGTTTTAATATCCTCAAGCTGAGTATTATTATTTTCAATATCGGACATTTTGGAATCAATCTGTTGAAAAATACATATATATGAAGATAAAATATTAATATTTTTCAGTATATAAAACTTTCTAGCTCGAGACTAAGCGAGAATTAGTAAATAGAAAGGTAAAAAAAAAAAAAAAAAAAAAAAAAAAAAAAAAAAAAAAAAACATTTATTGGATCTTTAAATATAACTAGTTTAAAACATACATTAAAACATACATTAAGATATTCAATTAGTTTTTCATCAATAAATCCATAGGAAATTTCCTGCTTTAATGAATAAACGCGTTATTCGACCTTTTTATTTACTAATATTACTAATTACTAATATTTTTCACGGATATTTTTTTCAAAGAAGTTACGTGATTTATAGGTGACTCCTGTGTTTTGATATCAGAGTTGCCACAGAAAATAAATTTAAAAATTTTTTCTAACTTTTTTAGGTTTTCCAGGGTTGCGTTTCAAAATTCAACTCTGTAAACTTCGAGTATCTTTTATCTTTATTCAATATTCGGTGACCAACAAGGATAAAATGATATTCGCGTTTTGGAACGCACCCCAGATAAGAAGGAAAATTTTCCAATGCAAATTTTAATTTAAAGAGTTGTAGAAAATCTAGCCTATATTATTAAAAACAACGCAAAAAAGATTTAGTAGCATGCTAAAATTTTGGATGCAAATTTGAGCCAATAAAAAATAAATTAGTATTGGAAAAAAAATGCAGCTACGAAAAAGAACAATCAAATAAAAATACTGAAAATTTTAATTATTTTATTAAAATCATAAAAAGTGTGTAAGTTTTGAACGTATTCAAGTTTTGACGTTTATCACTATAAAGGTCAGATAAAATATGAAACAATTTTAATAATTGAAAATCTGAAGGAGTAGTTTAAGGAAATTGTGAGCAAATTTCAAAATTCCAGACTTTTTTACATTTTCCCCTGATTTTTCCCGGTTTTCCCAATTTTCCAGGTTTGTGATAACCTCGGATATGTCATTAAATGCCAACGTTTCATTAATGTTAGTGTTAGATTGCTTCTTGCTCTGCAATGTTCACGAAATGTTGACATTTAAAGATGTATCAAAACACGAAGATAAATTATAAATTATACGTAATTTCTTTGATAAAATATTAATAAATGGTAAAATTGATGAAATTACAATGAAATTGATAAACGTCACGCATACCTGCTGTTGTAAATCTACTATTTTATCTTTCATCTGCTTAAGAGTAATTTGTTTATTGTCAAAAGCCATTTTAATAGCCTCTTGTCCGGCTGCATCTTGTGCCGCATTAATTTTATTTCTTGCTTCAATACGTGCTTTCTCTTGACTCAATGCTAATAATCTTTGATTTTGTTCCCGAAGTTTATTCTTTAATGCGGCCATTTCTTGTAACTGCGTATCTCTTGTTGATCTCATACCATCGATAGTCGTTTTAACACCTGATACTCCTACTCGAGTATCACAAATCTTTTGTGACAATTCCTTCACTTTATCGTTCTAAAAGATAAGGAAAGATAATGTAAGGATTGATCATTGAAATAATTATTGTTTGAAGTATATGTCCTATTATATTTACAAGTGTTCCAAGTTCGATGGTCAAGGTCTGATTCTTCGCTTTTAACTTGAGAAGAATATCTTGCTCTTTTTGTCTTTGTGCTTGCAATTCTTGTGATTTTTGTCGTTCCCACTCCAATTGTCGCTGTCTCTCCATTTCCCTAAATATCATGAAGCAACATGGCATGAAGCACTTTTAAATCTATACAGATACAATTTTTTTAATTATTAATATATTATATAATCAACTTACTTGCGTGCTGCCTCTTTTTGTTCTTGTGCACGTTTCCGTTGTTCCTCTTTCTCTTGTTCAATTTCCTTTTGCCTCTGCATTTGTTTCTCGATTTCTGCTTGTCTACGCCTCTCTTGTTCTAGTCTGTATCACAAAACGTAAAGTTTTCTTACGTTAATATTTAATTAATAAATAGACGTACTTGCCTTATTTTCTCTTGTTTCTCGGCTTCCTCCCTCTCTTTGCGTTCCCGTTCTTCCTGTTCCTTTCGCTGAATTTCTAATAATGCTTTACGCCTACGTTCTAATTCCGCTTGACCTTTCTCAAAGTTCTCTTTACGTTTATCTTCAAATGAAGTCTGTAAAAAGATATCTTTTTTCCTTCCTTCGTTTCTTTTTGTGCAATAGATATTTTTATATTAAACATATACCTGTGGCATGCCTGCTAATGGATCGATATTTTCTGTTGCATTTTGAGATAGCGTTAAACTGCTTTGACGTTGCCGTCTAAATGTGGGCGGGATAAGTTCTGGTGGAAGCGTTGTAGGTATATTTTCACCGACTTTAGCAATATCGCAAAGATGCATTGCAAGCACAAATTCCTCAGAACCTAAACGTCCATCCGAATCCATATCAGCTAGAGCCCTGTTGACATACATTTTGGAAATTTGCTCTTCTGTTCTACAATACGTATAAAGAATAATACTTTGTACGCGCTATCCTGTACTGGTATTTCATTACTATACCATATTTGAGCAAGTATAGGTTGTGGCAGTTGCGACTGCACCATGATATTTCTTGCTTGAGGCCCAGATAAAAAGCCAGATCTCGTTCTGTCCCAAGTATTAAATAACTGAGTATATTTTAATTTGGTCTGATGCGGAACCGCCCATTCAACAGACTGTGGAGAGCCAACGGAATGCTGGCTGTGCTGTGAATCCACGGAGCCTACTCTGTCTATACTTGGTGGACGTGCTGTTGTACTCAAAGGTGTATTCGTAGATACTGGCGTTTGTGTGATTGCGCCATTGACCAATGTTCCGTTCGCTGTCGTGGATACTAATGGTAATGCTACTGATGGAGAAACTCCAGTACCTGAAAAAATAAAATGAAAATTAATATTGTAACCAATAAATTGCTTCACATTATAATAGCGGTAAAGTGTAATGTCAAAATATGAAACTCTTTGAAAAGAAACAATAAAGATGATATATATATATATATAT
>NW_017259548.1:814482-819763 GCF_001594045.1 Atta colombica | reverse complement strand
ATATATATATATATATGAATACAAATACAATCACAAAATATTGTTTTACATGTTCACACCTGTATTTATTGATCCAATGGATGGTACCATACTAGAAATGCCAGTCATAGGAGCAACCATTCCTGCATTAACCATGCCTAATGGTTGCGTTGGCATTGGTTGTGCCATATTAAAGGCAGCCATTGGTACAGGAGTTGTGTTTAAAGGGGCGATAGGTGCTACTGATGGAATACCTAATTAAAAATTGATAAGTAAAATTGAATGATAATTTATGTATTTCTACTTTAATATTCTACTTTAATATTCTACTTTAATAAAAAGTTTATTCTTATTTTTTACCTATTCCAGGAGCAGGTATCGATGGGGACGCAGAAACAACTGCAGGACCGACAGAAGTTGTAACTTTCATTGGCGAGATTCCTGTAGGACTATTTGGAAACGAAGGTGGTGCTGGTTTTGGTGGCGGACCACCACCTGTTGTTGCCGTAAAATTATTTCCTGAAATAATTCCATGTAATTATTATTATATTTCAATTAATATATCAGACAATAATTATAAATGTCTGATTATTTAAATCTAAGCGACATTCATTACTTTTGTTCGGTAAATTACATGACAAATACAAAAAAAAAAGGAGACAGATTAATAAGCGCGAGCAAGAAGATTGTGCGAGTATTTTAATGCTCTTTTCCATAGCATGTCAATATTGGGTAATGTAATAAGAAAAATTGTGTTAATCATAAATAATACATATTGAATTTGTGGTTTATTTAAACATACCGAGATTTGTAGGTGGTGCAGGTCTTTGCGGGGGATTACTGGTTGTGGTATTAAGAGGAGGCGCGATTCCTTTTTTTGCCGCGTAAAGTGTAAAGTATTATTAACAAGTTGTTAAACAAATAGTAAAACAGTTGTAAAACGAAATGCAAATATAATTGAAGTATATAAACGGTATATAAGTATAACCTCTTAAGTGGATGATAAGTAAAAGGCATATCATCTCAACAAATAATAATTCTAATTCTACTATTAGAAAATTACATCACTATCTTTTTTTATTTACATAACCAAAATTGTCAAAACGTTTATTTTTATGTTCAGGCATTATAAAAACTTTCCTTTTATGACTTTTTGTGTAAAATAATAAAAAATTAAAGTGATATGTATACAAGTGATATGTATAACAATCAAGATGCAGATGAATTTTTTTCATAACTATACAAAGAAAAATCTATTGTCGCAAAGTCCAACACATACCTACATGTGTAATAGTAGTACATAAAAAAATAAATTTGTAGTCTGAGCAAAGACTTGTACTTTTAAAAGCTCTTGCTGCAACATAAATTTCCAAAACAGGCGACATCAAAAGTATAAACTGTGCATCTGTTTCGTTTATTTAAAAAATCATAGTTATTTTACACATAAAATTGTACTATAAATAAAGTGAGAGATATTTGTGAAGACATTCCAAAATCATGTATAGTACAGTGAATACAATAATTAGAAAGAAAGTTTGCTTTTGACATTACATTGTAATGTAACTAATGTTTATAATAATCAACAAATAAAATAGGTTGAAAATACATTTTAATAAAAAGATTTTCAAGCAACAAAAATTTGCTTCAAGAAAAACAAAACAAACTGACCTATAAAAATACACAATTCAGTACTATTAACATACCCACAGAAGGTGGCGCGGGTCGAGCGGGTGGCTTAGACGATATATGAGTTGTGGCATGTGTGCTTGGAGCCACAATCTGTCTATTTTGTTGTAATGCTGTGTAGTATGATGAATAATGAATAACACAGATCAGTTATGTCTGATAATTAATGTTTCATGACTAAAGTAATAATTGACAATGATATCAATTCAATGTATGAAAATGATGGATATTGATATTGTATAATAATATAGGCTCATTAAATATCAATGATATATACTCATGTTTGATACATTTGAATGAATCTAATAAGCGGCGAATATCTGAGCAAAGGTGTATCTTTTGGATGCTTATAGACGCTTATAAATCTCTTATAAATCGAAATTGTTTTTTACTAGTTGAGAAGGTATCACATAAGCATCTACTTGACAATCGTCGATCAAAAGATACAGAAAGATAAATAATAAGAAAAAATCATTTAATGATATATTACCTATAAGAGTATTTCCAGTCGTGGGTATCGCGCTTGCAATAGTTTGAGATACTATCGGTTGATGTCCACTTAAATTTACTAGAGAGCTAACATTATTTGAAGCGGTAGAACCATTCGGCAATCCAGTCAGGCTAGTGTCGCCTAAAATGTCTTGCAATGAAATTTCACATATCTTGTGCATGTATAATTTTTACTTACCGGATGACAAAGACTTCAAACTCTGTACAAGAACAGGTGGCAGTACTTTGGGAATTTCGAAACCGCGCAGTTTCAAATTGATCAATTTGCATGCAATACTGAACTCATTTATATCCATTTTGCCATCTGCATCTGTGTCTGATAATGCCCTATAAAAAACAAAGGATCAGGAAATGTCTTGCAAGGTAGATTCTAGACATTTCTTAAGTAACATCTTTACCATATCTGTCCGAGAATAGCAGGCTGCAGTTGAGATCTAAGGAGGAATCCTTTTGCCTGTTCACCAGTGACAATTCCATTGATTGGTTTCAATGAATCGAATTGTTCTTGATATCTCAATCTTTCTCTAGGCTGGATCACCCAGGGGTCCATACCTGCGTATTAAATATATTTAGAATAAATGTACTGCATTCTCTGTGTGATAAAAGATCTATTCTTTTCCAAAATGTTCTGAATTAGTGCAATAAATTAGAGCAAAACAAACTATATCTGTTTCATTCTAATTTATTGCACCAGTTCAGAATGGGGATGGAAAAAGAACAGATCTTCTGTTACTCATTTATTATATAAAAGTATTGTGTAAGACTTCTGCCTAAGCCTGTCTGTATTAGAAAAAGCTTTTAAGTTACAAGATAAACTACTTCAAAGTGAGAAATATATCAGGCATGATAATATATACAACAGACCACATAAGTGATAACATACTTTTAGCCTGGCAATAATAAACGAACAGATATCAACAATAGATGATAGTTTAATAAGTTAGTATAAGTAAAATTCACCTGGAGTCTGAGGAGTGGACATTTTGGAGAGAGTGATATCTGCTGCACGGTATTCGAGACAGTATCACGTTAGAACCTCGCGTCTCTTGCAATCGAGCAATTAGTGGCGATAGTTCACGCCTTCAAGGTTAGCTTAGGTTAGGTCACGGTGATCGATCCTCGATGGCCTCGCAATGATGGGATTTATCTGGTAACGGAGAAATCAAGTCGGGGGATAAAGACCAAGGAGTCGAGCCGTGATTTCTATTTACAATTCGGATAACGATGTTGTACAACGGCGGGGCCACGGATCGAAGGAATCCCGAGATATCGAACGCGTTAGTTCATCCACCGTAGAAAGAATAAAAGTAAGATGATCTTATCGCAGGTATGCGAGCAAAGCGCTGACGTTACCGAATCTACGAGAGCCCCGTGCGTGACCCATTCCTATGTTGCGAAACGTTAATCGTAAACCACCCACCACCCGTCATTGAGCGACCTACGATCCGCCGTTGTCCATCCGTTGAGTCTACCTGGGGTGTCAAGTCTATCTCTCTATTCTCGCGTTCCAACTGTCAATCACGCGTCGCCTCCCGTCGTCTCGTCTCCCGCGTGCGCGGCCGATGAACGATGAACGACGAAAGAATCGATCTTCCCTCCCCGCGCAGGGGAGAAAGAGGGACGGGAAAATCTGTCGCGAGAAGCTACCTTGACGCGAACGGGTCGATCGGGAGAGAACAAACCCGAGCCGATCCACGACGAGATGACCACCACTGACCACCGCTAACTCACCCAGCTCGCGACCATTCGTGCAACTACTCGCGCACGTCACTTTCACGAATGGTCGGTCGCTTTCGGGACTCTTCGGCGAGAATCGATATCCCGCCTCCAAGACTGATTCTTGCGATCTGCGTGAAGATCGTTTGGTTTCCCGTAAGAGAGAGAGAGAGAGAGAGAGAGAGAAAGAGAGAGAGGTTCGGGCGGCGATACTCCCTCGAGTATGTGTTGCCGGAAGTGCGGTCTCGTCGTTTAGAATGAGATTTAATTGCACACGATGGTACACGAGGGGTAATCGCAAGCAAGTTTCGTCAACTGTGACAAACGTCAGAGCGTTCCATTTGAGTCTCCCCGATTCCGGAACTATCCGGAGCGCACTTCAGATCGTAGCGAAGGTTCGACGCGTTGAGGGAATTACAATCTGATCGAATATCATTTGAATTCTCGTCAAGTACTTTCTTGCTGTGCAAGCAAAATGAATGAATATCAATAAAATATTGTTATATTTAAATTTATCAAGCCTTTTCACAGCGGAAGGCAATTAATGGTTAAACGCGGTCGAGGCCTATATACCGAACGGTGATACCAAATTACGAGAGTCCGACAGGCTATGCGTCCTTGGCGATAATAGGTATTCTTCCACGCGTGCATATGTATGTACATACGTGGCACACGAGTTGGAAATTGCGGAGCATTGAAGAGCCACCAGCAGTCAAGCCGGAAACACGAGCGTTCGCGAATGTTCGCGAATCGGCGGCGGATCAAGATCGTTACACGTAAAAAAAGATTTTAGTTGTTACCATTTTGTTTGCAAAGTAAATCGACCAATCACAGTCAAAAGTGTGGTCCTACGTTTTAGAATGCTGGACCAGGATTGGTCGATATGCTTACGATCTTACGGTTACAGTTAAACATTTTTTACGTGCGATGGCTTTTACGGAGCGCGTAAATCCCCGCGATTTTCGCAGTACTATCGAAATCGTTGTTTTTGAAATAATGATTGCTTCTCTCTTTCCTCCTTTTTTTTCTCCCGTGATGAGAAATTTCTCGTCTCTTTCTCTTTCCATGTTTCCTGATAACACGACAGATAGCCTTCGCTATCGTTTTTTTTTAAATCGCCTTTTAAAGAAAAAGTGTCGGTCGAATCGATAAGTGCATGTTATTCGTTATAACAGGATTTCTTTCTCGTCGATAAACTCGCGGGCCCGAGAGGGACCCGTCTAATGATATAAATGTGATCACGACACGCCGTTAGAAACGTCATTTATTGAAGCGTTTCATAATCAAGTGGCGACCTTCCCGTCGGCGACATTGGCGTCTTCGCTGTTTTTTGTAGAGACTATCGTCTGGAACTCGGAAAAATTACAGGTATCGCTGATTAAGGCGAAAC
>NW_017259548.1:808646-814382 GCF_001594045.1 Atta colombica | reverse complement strand
TATATATATATATACTCCAATACATTCGTCGCTTGCGGGATCATTAATTTAATGTTTGGACACATTGGCTGCGGTCGATTTGGACGTTCTTTAAGCGCTTGTAATCATCATTCTATCTTTATCATTCATTGGATATAAAATAAGAATAAAAGCTGAAAAGCGCTGAAAGCGTCCAAATCAATCGCAGCCACTGACAACTGAAGTTGCGCGCAGTCGGAACATTTTTGGAGCGCGCACTTTGCATTTAAATATTCGCGCGTCGTGACCGCGTTAGTGGTTCGGTTATAATTTACTTATGTGATTAAGGGAAATCCTAAAATCGTCTATTTCATTGATTATTTTTCTCAAGGATAAATATATTTTTCTCAAGGATTTAACAATCTTTTTCTGCAATTAAAATATAAATGTAATCCAAATAACCAGTCGACTTTATGCAAAAAATGAAAAAAGATTGGAAAATTACAGTTTTATTATCGACTTCTAGCGTCGACTTATAACAATATTTGCTTTACATACAGATTTTATAAAAAATCTATAAGAATCATTTTGTCTAATTTGTAAAATCCGTTCTAAAATAACATTGTTTAATACGGATTTTAGACCATAAATTAGATAAAATAATTCTTATAGATTTTTTTATCGCTGAAAACAAATCTGTAAATGAAATTATTCTATCACATCACATTGTTAAGATACTTTAGTTGAAAAGTACCCAAAAATGCCATTTTCAGCATCTTTAAGTTTAATTTTCTTGAAAATATGATGTAATAGAGCAATTTTATTTACAGATTTATTTTTAGAGATAAAAAAATCTATAAAAATCATTTTATTCCATTCGTAATCTAGAAAAAAAGTTTAAATTTGTCGAATAGTGTAATCGGTAAAACAGACTATCCTGGCTACGTTTGAACGTTCACGTACTTTAAACACTTTTATAATCGTCGTTCTGTATTCTGTCTTTATTACTCATTAGATAAAGATAAAAATGGAGACAAGAATAGAAAAAACGAATGCAGGCTAATTTTTAGTGGCATAATAACATAATAGTGTAATCATTTATTCTTGTTATTAGAAACTAATTATTAAACTACTATATCATTACTATATATATTACTATATTTTATATATACAGCGTGTCTTTGTAACATTTTAAGATAAAAAGTCTAACGTGAAAAAGCTAAAGCTATGATAGTTTTTAAATAAAAAGAATTTAAAAATTACGGGGAATGACAGGGCTAGAATTTTGCGTTCAGCGATGGCAAGATGATCAGTATGAAGGTGCTGAATTTTGTTATTGTCCATGTAAAGTTCGAGAAAATGTTTTTATATTGCGGCGCCATCCCTGCGAGCGCGCGAAATTCTATACTTAGGAAAACGTTGAAATATTGCGTAGTTTACAAATGTTTGTGAATGTTATTGGTTACGAAAAAAAATTTTATTAGTTTTGATTGTAATAATGAAATTTTTGTGAAATATATCTTATTAATTATAAATTATATTTCATTAATTATAAAATACATTTTTGTGAAATGTATTTTATAATTATATATCTCATTTATAAAAAGATAAAAGAAATAATTTATTTGTTAAGAATAACATTTTAGACAAATAAAGATTTATTTCAGTGAAATAAATATATTTCTCACAAATAAATTTTTAAGTATCTTTTTCTTTAATTTAATCCTATTATTTGTAATTTTTAAATTCTTCCCATTTGAAAATTAGCCTCGGCATTTTCGTATTAGATTTTTCTTCAAAATGTTACAAAGACTCTGTTAAATATTTATCATCAGTTTTGAGACATTCTGTATATTATTTTAATATATACTGTTACATTATGAGACGTTAATTATTATTAATTACTATCAAATAGTCTACAAATTACTACCCAAGTCACGATATACTTAGAATACTTAGACACAAATACTTAAATTAATGCGAAACACGCGCCCCGAACGTGCCTTGATAACATCGATAGTTCTTTTTTATGCCGAGGAGACTTATATTTTCAACATCTCGATCGATCTCTTGTGAATTGACCTCTCAAAATCAATTATATCATTTAGTCGAAGTTCTTTGTATTATTCAGTCCCGTTTCTTTTAATCCGTCAAACTGCGATCTCTCCTTACTCATCGCTCTGTCGATGGAGATAAATTTATCGGCGCCGTCTCATGCATTTCTTTGCAAATTCATATATATATTGAGTAAAATTCAATGAAATCGGATAAGAGTCATAACAAAAAAATGTGAGATCGTAAAGTGCATGGATTTTATTGCACGCGCGAGTTGACATATTTATGTTTATTATCTCGAATGAATTGGTGAGATTGCTTAACAAAAGCGATAACGATAAATTACTGCAATATTTATGTATACGGCAGACCATTATTGTGATTTTTTTACGGATAGCGTTTCTTTATTACGTTGGTTCGTATTTAGCTTTTCCGCGATTTCCTGTTCAATTTAATTAATTATAATACGTCAAGGATGTAATCACAAACATCGTAACATCGCTGATTAATTATCTCTTGTTTTCTTTCTTGGAATTACAATCTAATAATCAGGATGACTTCGAATAGACTCAATTAACACTTTAAATAAGCAAATTTTTTTTTATGTCTACTCCTATCAATTAATTTTAATCTTGATTTATTTTTTATTCTAATGCTAAGCTTCTAATGCTTATCTTCTTCTAATGCTAAGAATTAAGAAAATTAAATTAGATTAATCTATAATATATTGATAAAAATGCACTGTTAAATCTACAGTGTCAAATTTAATATGAGTCTGCTTCTATAACTCAATTATGAAACTGCTTCTACTCAATTATATCGTTATTTTGTAGTAAAACAATGATTATATTTGACACTATATAGTATCAAATTGACATGATAGTGTCAAATTTAATTATCGTTTTAGTATAAAATAACGAAATATTTAGTATAGATAACAGTATAATTAACAGTATATTAATATATAGATTTAACAGTGTGGACATAGGAATTAAACAAAGATAAACAGTAAATTGAACTGAAATTAAATCTATATTGGTAGAGAAATGGGCTTTAGTCAGTAATATTAATCTCTAATTAATTAATTAATTAAGATTTGGTTGACGACATTTTAAGAGCTTATTATTGACTGCATTTAGTAGAGAAAATTAATTCGTGAGCACTCAGTGATTCTTTAATATGATTGATTTCTACAATTAGAATTCAGTGAAGAATTAAAAGCAAGAACGAATCATATTAAAAAATCCATGATTTGTCATTTTACATATGATATGTATGATTAAACGCGTATGAAACTGTATGATTGAAATAATCCAACGGAAATTCATTACGAATTTATCTATTTATGTAAGTTATGAGTATACAAAATTTCATTAAAATCAGAATTTGACCCTTTGTGATGTTCCCTTGTTAGTGCGCATTATAGGGAGATTCTTTAATATCTTATCAACGATTGTCGCTGTCATTAATTAGCGACAGCCAATTGATTACTATAATGGATGAAGCAATTAACTTTTCTCTAGTTTTATTTCCTTTCGAGACATCTCACATACATGAGAGATACTGAAGTTTTATTATTATATGTATATATTTTTTTTAAATTTCCATTCTATATGTTTATATAGATGCATCTGTAAGAAAGTAATAATAGAAAGTAATAATAGCGAATTTGATTGGATACCATATATGCGCACTTAAATTAATGCATATTAAATTATTGTATGTTAATTTAATTTAAGTGTAAAAGTAAAATGTAGATATTTTGAATTATAAAGTTAATATTTCATCTAACAACATAATAGATGTACTGAGAATTGCGCAGTTTAACTCGTTTCTATATTTATATTAAACACACATCTTTATGTTAATTTATTTACAATGGCTTTAATACATTATTAGCGGAATTTCTTAATGTTCCATCGATAATTCAGTCGATTGTCAGTATCATTAACGGCAGTCAATAACAGCCGCGTTTTTTTTTTCAGTACCATCCTTGACATTGGCTGTTGTCACAAAGGGTCAAATTCTGATTTTAATGAAATTTACTTACAACTTACATAAATAGATAAATTTAGAAAATACTAATAGCGACAAATAAACGATTTTAAGAGATGAAAAAAAGTAATTTGTAATAAATAACGAGTAACGTTACTCATTACTCGTTATAAATTACTTTTTTTCAATAAATAAATGTAATTATGATAAGTAATGATAAAAAGTAATACGTTACAAATACAGAGTTAGGCTGGGTTATTCCTTTTTTGATAAAGTTCACCTCACTACCTAACTCTCTTACTTTCTCATGTTCTTATTCTTTTATTCTTTTGTTTATCCAATAGATAAATTACTACATAGTTTATTTGAAACTGGAATAACCTGCCCTTAATTGAGTGATTTTCTAACCCGTTACGAGTAACGATCGAGTGATTTTCCAATTTTGATGTTAATATATTACAGTCATAAAAAAATTCGTCATTACCAAATTGTTATTATAACAAAGTAATGATAAGAAAAATAAGGACATAATTATAACTAATGCGTTACTTGTTATCTTTGATTTTTTTTAAATTTATAGTAATACAATTTTAGTATATAAAGTTTCATTAAAATCAGAATTTAACAATTTGAGATTTTCTTATCAATGCGTCCAAATTGAAATTCATTATAAAGTAGCGCGAATTTGTTTTCCAAACGGCACGCGCGCAACGTGGAATTAAGTAGTGAAATTAATCGCGATAGCACGGACACGTGTAGTGTATGCGCAAGTGGAATAATATCGCGATAAGCAAGTATGCATGTCACTCGACTACAACTTTTTCTTCACGAGCAATACTTGCTTTTTATCTCAAAAATTATTTGTAAGTGCTCAAAACGAGTGTATTAAATTAAATCGCTGTTGAATAAAGTGCGAAAAGAAGTGTTTCACAGAACATGAGCGCAATGGCGCGAATGTTGAAACGGAATATTATCATGGACTCGAAAGAGAGACACGAATCTTGGATTCATCAAGAGACAGCGAGATATTTCGCGGAGACAGGCTGGAAGGGCTGTCGTTATCGACAATTTTCACCACACCCGGTGGTGACATATTATACGCTACCGTCATCGGTTTTTGGCGCCGGCGCCAAGTACCATCTTCCCCTTCCGACTGCGATATCGGGGGTTTCGCGTGCGCGCGTTCACCCTGCATCGAATTGAACTTACACAGCCAACCAACTTCGCGACGTTGACTCATCGCCTTTTACGTGCGTACGTGCCGAATACGTACGCATCTATCGTGTCCATGCGTATGCGTGCATATAGTACGTGCATACGTGCATGCGCGCGCGCACGTGCGGTACACGTGTTCTGACGTGTTCATTGGTGTCCGTTCGACACGCGTTTCTTCCTTCCCCCATCGAAATTCGCGGTCTCATGGCAGAAGAAGGTATAAGACGGTCGAACATACATACGGTCGCACAAGGTGTGTACATCGACATTACACCGGGTACATCGCGGCGGCTTCCCTTCGACGAGGGCTATCGATTAGCTAGTGCAGCGAAGGCAACCATCGGCCGACCACCGGCCGGCATAACGTGGTGCGTGATGTCACGCCGGCTCGTCGGAGCCAGCTAGAGTTCAGCCAGCCAGCCAACCAGCCAGCCACGCCGAGAAGGTCACGTCGTTCACGGCGCGATATCACCACAAGTTCGACTTGGCTGTGGAAGTGTCAGGCACGTCCGT
>NW_017259548.1:795626-808546 GCF_001594045.1 Atta colombica | reverse complement strand
AGAGAGAGAGAGAGAGAGAGAGAGAGAGAGAGAGAGAGAGAGAGAGAGAGAGAGAGAGAACGGGTAATTACATCACCGTCATTTTTTTGAATGGAGAATCGACTTGAAGTAGTTAGGACTTGGGAGTCGGCGAGTGGCCGAGTGGCGCCGATGACGCCGACGCCGCTCGCGCATCACGCGAGTGTCAAGCGGCCTCCTCTGCCCTCCACCCGTTCCTTCTTTTGAATCATCGTTGGATTATATCGGATGATAATCCAGTCGATTGGATCAAGGAATTGCTCGGATATAGCAAAAGTCGAATAATCGGAAGGCTATATTCTCGTTAGTCGTCCGGAATGAGAAAACGCACGCAAGTATTGTGTTGCGTATCACTTATGTATGTATTTGTTTCGGCGGAAGTTGCTCTCTATTGTGCACACGATAATTATGTATATGTGAGAGTAATCTGACCTCAAGGACCTTTATTGTAAAAAAATATATTATTGCGGAACTTGCGGCGAGTAATTGGAGGTGATCAGAATTCCGATGTTCGTGAATGAGTATCGGTCACGCACCCGCGTGTTTGCGTCCCAGGTTTGCCACCTAGAAATTCTCAATCCACGTTAATGTCGCGCAGTCATTATTATTCTCTATAGTAACTTGATATACACATTTTACAATGAATCGTTATTTAAATTTTAAGGTATTCACAATCGATTCTTATTTAAGATTTTAAGTGCAATTTTAAGATATATCATGAACAATTACAGGTGAACAATTACAGGTATCATGAACAATTCATAGGATTGATCTCACTTCTTAATTAGCTTACAATTGGTCAATTAAGTATCAACCGTGATTGATCAATTCTGCTGAATAGCAGATACGATTTGGTCAGTTCCATTGTAACAATCGATCGATTAAGTTAATCGGAGTAGGCAAGATCAGCTCATAGTCCGTTCTTATTTTAAATAACTAACTTAAGTAATGTCTTAAGATGCTGATATAGTCGTCTGATTGGTTTATGCCCATTTTGTAGATTAACTTTAATCTCGGTTCAATTTACTCTTCATCTTTTTCTAATTTTAAAGATTAGGAAAAGACGAAGAGTGAGTTGAATCGAGATTAAAGTTAATTTACATTGATGGAAATGGACATTATGATCACATCTTAAGATTGTATTTAAAATAATCTCAAATATAAGAATCGATTATGAATACCGATCTTATTATCAAAGAAAATTATTAACATCTTAAAATTTTACTTGAGATAGTTCTGAAATAAGAGACTATGAATGTGAAAATCACATTCACAGTCGAATGTGAAAAGAATAATTGACTATTAGTAAATTCAATTAGACATATTAGTGCATATGAAAGTTGTTATACACTGATCTAATCCATGTAAAAGTAAAATGCAAATATTTCGAATTATAAAATACCGATTTTACTTAACAGCATATTAAAATGTATTGAGAATTTCATGATTGAATCCGTTTTTATATTTATATTAAACATTTTTACGTTAATTTGTGTACAGTTTTAACTTTAATCTTTAGACTTCGCATTATAATGTACATCAATTTGAAGATATTGAAATCCGTTGAAATTATTTAATTCTGTTGAAAGATATAATACATTATCAAGGATATATATAACAATGTATATGTTGAAGAAAGAATCAAAATTTTGAAAAAAGTTAATTGCTTAATATGGATTAGTTATTACATTGCGTATGAATTGAATTAAAAAAAATTTTTTTTATGATACCAATAAAATCAGGTTTGGAAGGAGCTAATCTGAGCTTTGAATGCATTGAATGCGCGCATCCAGTGCATCCAATCAAATTATCTCTATTAAATTGATTAATTTCTTACGATTTACGACTTAAAGCTTAGGTAATGGCTTATTGTAAAAAGCCGAATAGTTTTATAATTCTGCTATTCCATAGTTTTGTTTGCTTCCTAAGAACAAGATCGGAATAAAAGTTCATCGATTTTTAGGTGTTAATTTGGGACTTTATACCTTGCTAGTCCTCGATAATTAAACCTAACGAAAACGAAGATTAGAAATGTATCACTCGAATGTAATTGAAAAGGAAGGGACGCGAAAGACGTTGATGCGCACGTAAGAACCTGCTGGAATATTAAATGACGAAAATTGATGAGATAATAAGCGGAGGCGTGTTTCCAATTTGTGGAGCAAACAACGAATGTTTAGATTTACACGCTTGGACATGTTTTTAGAACCATTTGTAATGGGAATTCCGATCGGAATTATTTCGTTTTCCCTAGACAAACACAATAGAAATGTAGGATATAATTGAACAATTTCTGATTGGAATCCATTCCAAACAATTATATAATACGTATTTAGAAGTATTCAATTATAAATTTTTTCCCTAGAGAAAACGTGAAAATTTTTCATATGTGTATATTCTTAAAAATTAAAATTTTCTGGTTGAATCTATCATAATTCTAGTCAAGATATATATAATCAGAATTATGATTGAAATGATCAGAATTTTCTGGTTCGTTTATTTTCCAAAATTTTTCTCAGTGTATATACATAAAAATTTTCACTTTCCACGTTTTCGCTCTAAAGAAAAAGTTACACGATTTATATCCTCGGGTTTTATTTTTGAAAAATATCACATACGAAAATAAGAAAATCTATAATATACATAATGTATGCTATAGTATTTCCCTACATTTTCCTATGCAATATAAGGCTAGGCTTGCTATATACTAGTGTTTACACTAATGTAAGCGAACAAACATGGACGATATTTGAAGATGTTTGCGACGTGACAGAGCAATAACGTCATATTTGCTGCTAGACGCATACTCGCATCACATTGTTGCATATTTCTGACCTTAAACCTCTTTAAACCGCGCAGTTTTATTTCTTATGTAAGTGCTGACTAAGTCACGACGTCTCGCGATAGCCACAACGTAAAATGTGTCGTTTGCAAATTAGCGGTGCTTTCGCAATAATCTTAATGGAAGGCCAATTTGTAGGTACGTGTGCAAAATTTTGTCTGAAAAATGATTATTAATGAGAAGTTCTCCGTGAATACAAAAAAAGAAATAATATTTTGCTAAAGTGAACGCAATGCTATCTTAAGATTCTTTTCTTCTCTACAAATTATGTTTTCAAAATATTTTTGCATTCATATAAGATGTTCGTGGAATTTATTTCTATGTATGCCAATATGTCAATATCGCGTATTAATTTTTCATGTGAAATACAAAAGACAAAAAAATTATAATACTATAAAAAAAAAAAGGAGAAAAAATGAGAACAAAGAAGTAAAGATAAATATGTATGTACACATTCTACATGTATCTACTTTTTCTCTTTTTTTTCTGTATTTTATATTTTAACTTGGAAATGTATTATATGTTGACAATTTATATATAATTTATATATAATTTTAACACTTGAGAGGACGTCATCCTATAAGAGTATGAAGTGGCGATATCTTAGCTACATATCTCTTACGATTCTTTTGCATTTGACTGGAGATATGATAGGATAAATCAGGAGTTATCTCGCATAGAAATAGATAAACATAGTGCGTTTATAGAGTTTTAAGATAAGCTCTCTAAAAATAAACTTACAATTATAAAAGATGAGAACTGCAAAAAGAATATATATAAAAATAAACAGATAATTAAAAAAAAACGTAAAGGAAAAAGATATGAATATAAAAAAAAGAAGAATAAAGAGAGAAAGAGAGAAATAGAAACCTCGTCCATTCATCTTTATCTTTCGTTGGTCTATACACTCTAAAAACGGTCGCTTGAGCTCGAGTGAAAAACCGAGACAAGCCAGATAGGGGCAAACACCTTTCCTGTCTTCGCGACGTGGCTACCAAGAAGGCGAGGTGTATTGCGGCGCAGCGTGGCGCCCTTGCAAGGACAGCAGCCTTTTCAATGTATTCCAGCTCGCGAATTTTTAACTCACTCTCCATTACGTGTTTTACCGAGCCAGATTCAATTTGAAACGCGCTCGCGTGACGATAAATTTACTTGTACGATTAGCAGTAAATAGTTGTGTTTGTTGATGACAACATTTTCGAGTCTATACGGATTCTCCGAACAGTATCGATGCTGAAAGTGGTATCGTTTACGATACTTTCATTGAGAATAAATTATCATGCTCGGAAAGATAGGCGGAAAGAAATGTCTTAAAAAATATCCTACAGTTAATGAACGTTGCATGAGACGAATAAGGCAGAGAGAGAGAGAGAGAGAGAGAGAGAGAGAGAGAGAGAGAGAGAGAGAGAGAGATACAAGTATGTTCTTCTATATAGAAATAAAAAAAAAATCTTGTCTTGCTTTAGAGATGTTCCTCCTTCTCCTTTTCTCGTTTTACTCGTCAGAACGCGATTCCCTTCAGCAGAAAAGATAATCGTTAAGGCCTGTTCAGATAGATTTGCATAAAGCGTAGGTACGCAGAAGGAGAAAGGAGCAGCAGCTGATCATGCGTCTAAGGAACGCAATTGGCATCCTTCGCGTTAAGCAAAACTCGACCTAGATCGGTGGATTTTTTTTCTTCTTGCACGCGAGAATGCGGGTTACGCGGTTATGCAAATCGGACAAACAAAATTTTTGCACGATTCTCTCGATATGACACATTTTACGTTTATCAAGCGCGTGTGTCTTTAATTAATTGAAAAAGAAGACGAAAATGTCAGCAAGCACATTGAAAGTTCTCAAGCCGCTGTCTTCTTGCCCGCAATCGCTAAGCTGCAGTTTAAACAGGTGATTACTCTTTCCTGACTTTCAAGAACGTAAGCGGTATACGTTTGTAACAGGACCTCCATTGTCATATGTAATCGGAGCATAGATCAGGATTCAAATGAACATCATGTTAATTCATGATGAGAGTAACATTCGTTTTTTATTAAGTATTTACCATACTCGCCTTGATTTATTTGTTTATCGATTACGCTTCATACATAATTCGCATTGCGTTTACCATCAGGTGCACTCTCGTGAGAGCCTTCGACAGAGAGCTATTTGCTCATTAGAGGAGCGGCTAATGCAGAGCGACGACTTCGGCCGAGACACCGAGTCATTCTTTTTCTCTCTCTCTCTTCTCTCTCTCTCTCTCTCTCTCTCTCTCTCTCTCCCTATTCCATTCGCATTCGCGAGAAACCAGTTGCGATTTTTCACGCAGTGGGAACTAGAAGCCGTTCCCTACTATAAATAGCCTTCGGGTTTCGCACTGGGGCCGACGATGTCGGCCTCCGACACGGCGACGACGGTAACAGTGGTGGCGATGATGGTGATAGCGGTAGCAATGTCTGGGCCGGTATTACTGACATGTGGCTAACAGGCATTTCTGTCGCGTGCGAATAATCATCCATCTATTTTTCAGCTAAAGCTTCACTCCTTTTTACGCCATAAATTGATACTTGTAGAAAAAGAGGGTGAATCGCGAGATATCATATCGAATATTAATATATGTATGTGTTTATGCAAGTAGATGCGGTAAGAACGCAACAGAGGAAACAAAGAGGATCCATGCCATGGTCTGCGTTGGAATTTTTATTAGACGAGAAGGAGAGGCACTGTCACAAGCAATCGATTGACTCCGCTTGATAAAAGTACGAGGCGACAACCAAATTTAGAGCATATAAGATTAGAATTATTAATTGTTGAAACTGTTCGTTTCATATGCAGACAGAATGTTCCCATAAGCAATTTCGCAATGCGAGAACTAGAGACATAGCGGAATGATATACAGCTGTAACCCACTTCGTATCTTTTTGCAAGAGAACTTACGCTCATTGAAAAATATTTTATTTTAACGGATTATGCGATTACGCGATTACGATGCGGAACGAAATCTACGAGGGAGGCTCAGCTAGTGGAATATATGCATATGGCAAACAGGATTGTTTTAGCTGTGTATTTCTATCGAGTTCTCACGATAACGTAATCTTATCGAGGAAAGCTAGTCTCTATTAAGTATTCTAATAAGCCACTGCGCCTTTTATTTCATTTAATTTACAATAGGATAGAGAGCAGGACTATTTTCCATTTCTCACGATACTATTTATATTTCTGAACAGCGTATACTAAATATTTAAAGGTCATATGCACATATTTAAAGGTCTTATGTAAGAAGCAGTCATGATTGTAGTTATGATAAGGTTGTTAAACACGTTACTGCAATTGTTACCATAAATTTTATATTACTTTAAGGTTGAAAATGACGAAATAGTCTTGCACTATCCTATATTGTTTATTTTTATATTTCACTTACAGAGTCCATAAATAATCAACTAGATCGTTATTCAGATGATCTTGCGAAGATCACGTGAAAAATAATCGCAATACCGATAATAATATTGAACCGGCGAAATTTTGTAGCACACAAACTTTTCGAAGAGGATTCGAAAACACGATATGTTACAAATGCCACGTTAGACGGAGCATTTTTTTATTACAATAGTAATTTCCTTGCCTTATAAGTTGTGACATGCCTTATCTCTCGCATCGTCCAAAATAGGACCATTCCGCTATGAATCGCGCGAAACATCGCTTTGAAGCGAAGCACGTGATGTGACTCATACAGCACAGAATTTGCAGCAAAGTCGCTGCAAAGTCTCTGAAATGTTGTTGCAACTTTTGTGCAACTTTGTGCTGTAAGGGAAATGATTTAAAATCGTCTCGCGGAGGACATAGTCAAAAAATCGAAGATCAAACAGGCCAAATACAATCAGCTATAATTCTGATGATCGGTTTACCGCATTCAGCGAAAATAGATATGCAGGAACAGCCTAGAAGTTGACAACATTGCGACAAGCATTACGTGCGATACAGCTGCACATGCGACGCACTGATCAGTTCACATACTTCTTCTGGCTCTCGAGAGGGATACGAATTCGAGTGTGACTGATCCGGCAGAGGTTCGTCTACCTCTTTTTCTTTCTACTTATCATCCATTTCGCCCTCGACGAAGATTCGCCGCCAAAGGCATCGAGGGGACGTGTTGGGACACGTCCGATTTTGACAAATCGAGATCCAGGGGGAGGAGAAGTGAAGAGTGAAACGAAAAGAAAAAAAAGATCGGTCTGAACCATTGGAGATACCAAGTATACCGAGCCGAATCTAGCCGCCGCCGCGTTAAAACGCGGATCGAGGAGTCTTCGGCGAGCCGAGTCGTGTCGAGTTGAGTCGAGTTAAGCCGAGTCGCGCTGATCGCGCCTTTGCCGCAGAGAACCACGCCGGATCGCACCGGCTAAAGCATGTGGCCAGTTTCCGTCCGTCCTTGATGCGTGCAGGGTTGTGTCCCATTGATAAGTGCGAGATCGTTTCGTACAGCTCGTCCGCATTTTGAAAGAACTACCTGGACTGAAGACGTCCATCACGTCATCGCTGATTACTTGTGTGCGATTGAAGCGGTATCATTAGATGTAGATTAAACGTGTAGATAATACGGATATTTTGTATGTCCGGCTCATGCGATATCGCGACGTTGCGTTAAACTCGACTGTGCTCAACCGTTGTTGCGGTATGAATGGGTATGTTTCAAAATTTTTCCTAGAGCGTTACATGTTTGGAAAGTTATTTCAAAGCCACACTGAGAAAAAATATAGTCAATTTTAATAAATATTTAATTGAATACTGCCAACTAAATATTTATTAAAATTGATTTTTTTTTTTTTCAGTGCAGGATATTAATTTTATATATTCGCACTTTAACGCTTTTGTGAAAATTTAATATTAACGCGAGAATTACTAGAAATATTTATTGATTATTTGTTATTATGACAAGATTATTACTAATTATGATATTTGATTTTGATTTGTGTCACAGAATCGCATGTAAATCTACAAACTTGAAAGAGAAAAGGTGCAATTTGTACGTATCGTTGTGCGGAAATCATAGTCTTAGAGGAATTTTTAGTGCGAATAATTCGACGAACAGTAAAATGAAAAAAAGAAGAGAAATTGACGATAATAAATGATCGTTCGGTCAATAATTGCTGATATTATTCGTTTGCCGCCTTTTTTTTCTTTCGAGTTCTAATCTAAAGACAATTGTATCAATTGTATCAATGACGATCCATGCGGATCGTCTGTCCGCGAGTCTAATTAGTCGGAACGGGTCCCAAGTACATTAAAAGCTGCTACGCACAGGCGTAATGTTCGGTTGGGCTTGGTATTAAATCTTGCGATTTGTCACCTCTTCCTTTCTTTCTCTCTTACATAGCGTTGTTACACAATGCACGCGCCGACCAATGTTATAAACAACATTGCGCTTGTATACTCGCGACTGCTTTTATACGAATGACGAACTTGTCATGGAAAATTATAATGAATTTGAAAAAAATCGTGCGAATTGAAAGCATCAATTAAAACTATACATATCAAAAAATATACAGTTATCACTTTTTGACACACCATTTCTGAGCAAATAGATCGAAATTGAGTTGAAAAATCCTCTATTATTTTGCAATTTTTTAAGTAGCTAACGAGATGTTAATTTCCAAGTAATTTCTAAGATTGTCGAATAAGCGGGTAAAATCAATATAAGACAACTTTAAGGTTTTAAGATAACTTTAAGACTTTGAGTTCTTTAAAATATTAAAGTTGTTTCTTAAAGAACTCTTAAAGATATTTTAAAATTTTATATGATGAGTTTAAACATTCTGCTCGGGTAATTCTGTATTGGAAAATTTAAAAAAATTACGAAAATTGCAAAATAGATAGACAGGATAGTTTTCGACTCAGTTAGTTCGCTCTACCCACAAACGGTGTATTAAAAAGTTTAGAACATCCATATATGCGCATATAATTTTTTGAATATTTTTCTAGTATCTATATTATTTTGCAATTTTTTAAATAATTAACGAGATATTAATTTCTAAATAATTTTTTAAGATTGTTTTTTTTTTTATATCATGATTCTTAAGAAATGCAAAAATGAGTAACATATAAAATAACATATAGTAATAAAATATATAATAATATATAATATGTATAGATAAGATAAAATAATAAATAGTTAATACAAAGATATCAAAACATATATTCTAATTTCTTTTTAGCTGCCGTCGTTTTGCCCGGAAGTCGATTTAAGGGAACGCCCAATGTATTTAGAAATCCAATAAGCGATTTTGGTCGTCTCTACCATTGTTGGATCAAGCCTTACAGCTAGGAATATCTCGAGGAACGTATTGAGGAGTGCCCTCGTGAACCGCCCTACACGCATTTATTTCTTACAGCCACTTCCAAATGTCATGACAAAAAAATTCTCGTAACACGAGATAACGATATGTCAAAATCAATAGAATATTATTAAAACGATTCGTCCGTTACGAACGAAGTCGTTAATTGTGATTAAATTCCAATAGAGAGATATTTTTATTTACAAGGGTTCTAATAAAAGTTTTCTCTCACGCATTGAGAAATATCATAAATACAGAAACGCAGGATATATTCCGGACGAAATGGCATACGACGACGTTATTCTTCGTATGGGCGAGTTTGGTCGCTATCAGCGCAGGATTTATCTTCTACTCTGTCTTCCAGCAATATCGTGCGCCTTTCACAAGCTAGCTGGAGTATTTCTCGGAGCCAAAATGGATTCGAGGTAACAGTTCGAGTAAACGATAATTACATGGATTACGAGGAATTTAAAACGGTAAAACGAGAAACTCCTTTGCCTCCAGATGTTTACTTCCACATGAGAACGCGGAGAACGTCACGTTTCATCTAAGCCAGGATGTATTGAACGCGAGCTATCCATGGGACTACGAACTCCGAGGATGGTCCCAGTGCATGAGGCGTGACATTATCGGCCTTGTGAATAGCACGATTATTGGAACTGCTATTGGTAACGGCACCGAAGAGGGAGGCATCAGTAGTTGCAAGCATTATGTGTACGATAGAAGCGTGTACAAAAGTACAACCACTTCCGAGGTATGGAATAATTATGTAGTCATAGTTTTTGCGAAATCTTGTTATCACTCGTGCGCGTTTTTCTCGACAATTCTTGTACGAATAAGATACGAATAGAAATCAGACAACGAGACGGAGAGAAATTCAATTTAAAGAATATCTATTAAACAGATGATGTTTTTTTTTGCAGTGGGACTTGGTCTGTGACAAGGCGTGGCTGAGAGCGACGGGGGACTCGTTGTTCATGGTAGGAGTCATGCTTGGCTCGATGATATTCGGCGGTTTGTCCGATAAATATGGTCGTAGACCAATTTTCTTCCTGTCTTTAGTCATACAGCTGGCTGGCGGTATACTAGTCGCTGTCGCGCCCGAGTTTATTTCCTAC
The DNA here is from genome assembly GCF_001594045.1 of Atta colombica. NCBI lineage: Eukaryota > Metazoa > Arthropoda > Insecta > Hymenoptera > Formicidae > Atta > Atta colombica. The sequence goes on along the minus strand of NW_017259548.1, from coordinate 798,260 downwards.
GTAATCTTCAGGCTAATTGTTGGCTCAACCACCAGTGGGGTGTTCTTAGTAGCTTATGTCATAGGTAAACTGAATTTGATTACCAATATCGTTTGATTTATTATTTACAATTTAGCATTTTGTCGAAATAGGAGCTTTTGAGTATCCGTTTTTAAAATTACGCGAGCGAAGAGATTACATATAAATGTAATTATTTATCTCTTCCAGCTTTGGAGATGGTCGGACCGAAAAAGCGGCTAGTAGCCAGTGTTGGTTGCCAATTATTTTTTACTACCGGATACATACTCACCGCTGGTTTCGCATATTTTATTACCGACTGGAGAATGCTGCAAGTAGCTATCACGGTACCAAGTATCGCGTTTCTACTTTATTGGTGGTACGACATATAATAGGTGTATTCCAAGTAATATATAATTCTGGAGCCGGCGTTGCTATTTACAAGGTGATCTGATTCGCGGTAGGTTTATTCCCGAGTCCGCTCGATGGCTTCTAACGAAAGGCCGACTCCAAGAAGCGAAGGATTTGCTGCAACGTGCTTCTCTGGAAAATGGTGTAGAGATGCCGAGCGAGGTTTTAGATACGCTTCTTAATAATAACAGTGAAGATAGTATGCCCGATACGAAAAAGCCTTCGCTCTTCGATTTATTCCGTTATCCGAACTTAAGGCGAAAGAGCATTCTTCTGTTTTTTAATTGGTACGATTGTTTCATTAATTGTTTCATATTTTGTTTTTTATAGGTCTATTTTTTATTTTTTATTCTTACACTAGAACTCTCTTTCTCACTTTCGCGAAATATCTAACAAATACCTATCTCATTTTAAGTTCCAAAAGTATACATATTAGTTTAGCCATAGAAAACAGACTTTTTGTTTGATGGTTTTGTTTTAATTTTGATTTTTTCATTCATGTAGGCTCGTTAACAGTGGTACGTACTACGGATTATCTTGGCACGCGTCCAATCTTGGTGGTAACGACTACGTCAATTTTGTGATATCTGGGATTGTGGAAGTACCGGCATACACATTCTTAATTTTTACTCTAAATCGTTGGGGCAGAAAGATCATTATTTGTGGATGTATGATGTTGTCCGGCTTAGCATTACTTGCCACGTTATTTATTCCTGCCAGTAAGTATAACTTGATAATTTGATATAAATTAACAATTTTATTTATTCATGACGATTTTATATTTTCTTATATGTATGTCCGAATAAAACTGTTTTTTGTTATTTGCGAAAGAATATTTTAAGTGAATTCAGTATTTATATTGGAATAAATCTGATAGCTAATTATCTTAATAATAAAAATACCAATAAATAATAAAAAATAATAAAATAATAAAAAATAATAAAATAATAAAAAATAAACAAATTTGTTTGTTTTCAGATATGCCGTGGTTAATCGTTTGTTCAGCAATGATAGGAAAACTTGCTATTACCTCCTCTTATGGCGCAATTTATGTGTTTACTGCCGAACAATTTCCGACTGTCATTCGAAACGTCGGATTGGGCGCGAGTTCCACCTTTGCCCGAATTGGCGGAGTTATCGCTCCATATGTTAATCATTTGGTATATTATTTATCACATTATTTTTTTGTCAATATTCAGATATATATAGAAACTTCCGAAGATAAACATATCATGTCCGATATCACATTATGTGAAATCATCAATGTAACATATTATCTCTAATCGTTCCAGTCTGAAGTATGGATGCCATTACCATTGGTTATATTCGGATCTTGCGCCTTATTTGGTGGATTAATGTCTCTTCTTCTTCCGGAGACTCTGAACAAAAAACTTCCTGAATCGATTCAAGACGGTGAACTTTTTGGAAAGTAAGTCTTCCCTATCTATTCCGTGCAATTTATTACTTCAGATATTATATAAATAACATGTCTTTGGACAAATTTTTTTTTAGGAAACCAAAGAAGAAGAAGAAGAAACAACAGTTGATGCTCGAACAGCTAAATGATGTAGAAATAATAAAACCGTTGAAAACACAAGAGAAGCAGAATGGTGTACATGAAAAACAAAATGGATGACATTAATTTACGAACATCAATGTCGGTATTACATTCAAAATATGTATCCGATTCCCATCTGACCATACTTTAGATGTCTGCCACATGCAGCACACTCCTACAGGGAACTTGGTAACGCGATGATATCATCGAATTTCGGTCTGAACTTCTAATACCTACAATCAATTAACATCTATTCGTTCTTGGTCGAGCGATCGTATCTCAAGTGAGTTGGATTAGACGTAAAAATTATTTATACAGAAACAAAAGTTAATCAACTGTCAGAAGATACGTACACTTTGCGTTCTAATACTTTGAAAGTAGATATGATGATGGCGTTTATTTAGATGTCACCATAATGTGTTGCGATAGTCCATAAATTATAAGAATTCTGCCGACAAACACTATCTCGACATCTAAACGTCCTTTATAAATAATGCCTATGAATTATGTATGAAACATTGCAACTTATCAATATAAAAACTTTTGCTAATATTTTCTGCTTATCTCCTTTATTCCATTGACAATTTTAAATATCACTTATCAATTGTGATTGTCTTTGGCATCAGTAATGAGCATGTCTAATAAAATGTCTTATTGTATTGATAATG
>NW_017259548.1:780615-795526 GCF_001594045.1 Atta colombica | reverse complement strand
AAATGAAACAATTTCTTTACTTACTTTATTTTATTCAATGAGATATATATATATATTTATAGACAGAAAATTTTTATCAACTATTTTACATTTTTGTGAAGCATTGGTTAATTTAATTTGTTACATTCGTAGAAGTAATTCACTTCCAGATATGACATTTCTTTTCGGGATTCATTGCACTGCCGACCGGGCAATTATAAGCTTGGGCGAAGTCGTGCGAATTTGAAACAGTTCCTATCACTCTCAATCGTCCGATGCTATGTACGTCACGAGTTTTAACTTTAATAGCACTCATTGCCGGATCTTCACACCACAACTGCAAACGTTATCCCAATTTCATACATTTAAGCACATGAATGTTTACTTTAAAATTTATTATTTTTATAATTTAATTATTACAGTTTTGAATTTATATATCTGTGATACATTACTTACGTTAGCAAAAGATAAGAAGAAAAGTTGATCGTTAGTGAGGTTTTCCTGGCCTAGTAATACGGTATTCGGTTTTCCGCATTCTCTTTCTCTTCTTTGATATGCTCTAAATGCTACCTCTAATCCCATTGTGTCCGCGATATTCTCTCCCACCGTTTGATTGCCATAGTCCTACAATTTTTAACAGTGAGTGCAATCAAATGTTTAAAATGCCCGATGAGAAAAATAAGAATAATGTAAATTAGATAGTAATAAAATGCAGATGATGAAATGTAGATGACCTTTATTGCCTCCGATATCTCATTGATGCCATAATTATTAAACTGTTCCACAAAACATTCTGCTCTTTTACCATATGCTTCGGCCATTGCAGATAACCATTCCACAATTTCTCCTTCCTTATTATATAAGTGACCTAAAAGTTATTTTTTTGACTTTTTATCTTTTTAAATACTTAAAAAACGTTTGAAATATTTTTTGGAGTAAAATGATAAATATTGTATTATTGCATTAATTAATTAAATATCATAGAATATAGTTTACTAAACTAAACAGTCTGATATAGAAAACATTTTATAATGTTACCAGAATCGTCAAATCCGTGATTAACTTCGTGACCCATAATTGTTCCAACAATACCATAATTAATAGCTCTGGAATAAAGAGTATTTAGAAAAAAATTACAAAATATTTAGAGATTATAATCCTAAATTTATTTGTATTTATGGCTTTTTATAATTATGCGCTAATCACATTGACATTTTTAATAAAAATTGTTCACTTACTGTGGTCGACCGAAAGCAAACAATGGACTCTGAAAATCTGCTGCCGTGAGGGCTATAAGCGAAATAAATATTAATATCAATGACAATACAAAAAATGCAAATTCATGGATTTAAGTTCTATTAACAAAAAAAAGATGTGGCTATAGATACAAACCTACGGAATTAAGATCCAGTGAAAAAAAGGCATTTACCATTGTAGGATCCATCCTCATTCTGTAACATGGAATATATTATATGAATTTATTTTACATATTAAAAAATAAGACTATAATAAAATACGAATGAGTTATCTTACATTTCATCATCTTCATCTTCCTTCAACAACTTTCGTAGCTCTTTCCACTTGCTGTATCTTTTATAGCTCAATATATTTTCGTAATACGAATTGCCAATAATGAGCTTTAATGGAATAGAACAATTAAATCAAATAATCACTATGCAGTGATAATTAATAAATTGTGAGAAACTTACACCTTGAAAATATCGTTTAACAATAGTATTATTTCTATACCAATTTGGATATCCGATAAATTTCTCCATATGCACTAATTTTGCTAAAACAAAATCCTTAGTATCCTCATCTACCCAGTCTGAGTCTTTAATTTGATATTCAACTTCCTTTTGTATATCATCCAGCATGTCCGATGCCTGTAGAGATAATTCAATTGATCAAATTTTTATGATAGTCAGGAGACTTCTATAGACAAAATAAGACTTAACTACTCTACACGAAGTACTTACAGCTGTCGTGATCTCATCAGAGAAATGTTTTCTCACATACTCGTATGCTAGCATGTCGCTCATCTCTACTTTGCTTGTGCATTTGAAAAATCTGTGGTAATAATTCATCATCAGTTGATACTAGTATAAAATATTCTAAAATTATAATTCGATTTTGATTTACGCGTGGAATATGCAACATAAAAAACGAATTGAAGAGCAAACAATGACGTTAATAATTATATAAAAAACTATTTTTAATATAAGAGCTTGCATTGTACCTTGCTGAAATTCCAAGAATCTGATTATCATCATTCTTCTGTTTTTCTTCCCATGCATCATATAATTTTCTCATTTCAAGTGTAGTAGTGCTTATTATATTGCTTAAAAAGTTCCAATGTATATAATTCACTGAAACATAACTTATGTAAGCACATTTATCAACAACATTTGCTTATATTATCACATTTTTTTTTTAATTTACCGATTGTTCGACTCGATGTATCATCTAGCAAAGATATAAGATTACTGAAGTAATCTGGGTTAATAATTTTTATATTTATATCACCATTCACAGACACGTGAGCTTCATCAAATAACTCCCCAATTTTGTACAGCCAGTCAATCTATGTTGCGTTAATTATGCTCGTTTAATTGGAGAAAATTACAGGTTAAAGTAATTAATTAGAAAATAACTTACTGCGCTGTTGGAAGTTTTGGGTGTCTTTCTTTCATACCATTCCTGGAAGTCATTAAGCGTTAATTCCTTTTCTTCCCTTCCTCCTGCAGTAATCTGAAATATATTATTATTTGGTTTTTATGAACATATTCTTATCGCTTCGTTGTCCAGCAAAATAATGTAACACTCACTTTAATTAGTTTTATATGAAATTTGATCATGTCTTGGATATCTTTATACAAATGTTCCTCTGAGACTTCAATGCCTCTTGCTTCGGCTAAGGCGCGAGCTACTTTCGAGATGTAATTAGCATATAATTTCATCATATCGTATTTGTCATCAATCGTTTCTTCGGTGCTAATCTGCGATGCCTTTAAAGTTTTCTTTACTCTTTCCTTATGTGTTTGCTTCACGTGATTCTTTTCAATCTTTCGCGTTCTTTTATTCTTTTTGTGTAATTTTTTGTGAACATTCAATATCACCTGTCTTTTTATCCTATCTTTCTTCATATTATGATTCTTGTGCTTTTTGGAGTTGATGTTACTCTTAATTTTTCTACTATGCTCTAATTTTTTATTTTTCGCGAATTTACTGGCTTTGTTCACATTGATTCTTTTTTCCTTGTTTTCTTCATCGTCATCATGTGTGCCATTATTGTTATTGTCATCCTGTTTGTTTGTATCATTATTGTCATCCTTTTCATCATCATTTTTATTATCATTATTGTCGTTATTATCTTCATCGTCATTTTCTTCATCGTCATTGTCTTCATCGTCATTCTCTTCATCGTCATTCTCTTCATCATCATTCTCTTCATCACCATTATTATCATCTTCATTACCATTATTATTAGTACTATCATTTTTGTTATCATCTTGGTCTTCGCTTCCAGGTTCTTGACTATCATTTTGTTCGTTGCTTTGCTTCTCTTCGTCACTGGTATCCTCGTCGCTTCCGTCTACTTCCTTTTCGTTATCGACATTCCATAATTTGGACGAAGCCGGAGGTAAATGGGGAATAGATACCTGGCAACAAGAACTTACATTAATAAAAATCATTAGTGAAAAATCAAAGTGTTTTAAATACAAATTTATGCCCATATGTAATGGAAAGAATAACACAGATATAAAACGCTCTATAATGATACATAATGTAATCATAGAGATTATAAAAATATACATCGCAAGCATGTTTTTGGATTTAGAGATTTGAGAGTGTAATGTTAATGCATAATTATAATCTTAATTGAATGCTTGTGTAATAAGTACATGCACTGTTTTCTGGCATTCGTTTAAAGTGCAATTTTCGTTCACTCGCACGTCGTGAAAAACATTCTTTCCTATCAAGCGCACATATTGATCATCCACTTTTTGCCAACTGTATTCCTCCTCGTTCCATTCATCAGGTTCCATTATCATCGGCCAGCCGCCGATCCTCGATAAGGTAAAGACAAGCGGTTCAAGCCCTCGACTATCCATTGCATCTGAAAGCATTTTGTGAATCATGTCGTGGACACAATTATATTTGAAAATAGTATTTGAATTTTTCAACGGTTCAATCACTTGAAAGCTACATCCACATTTACCTGTATCCATGCAGACCGAGTACCACTGCTTTGCGAGCTTTATCGCCAAAAGATCGTCTTTCTTTGGACCTTCGTCGAAAATTTCTACGAAATATGATTTAATTTTAATATTATTACACGCAAGTTTCCTGTTGAAATTCGGATAATTTGGTATTTACCTTTTATTTGCTTTATTACATTTACTTGTGCACTTGCAAACATATTCCAGGACTTCATTCCTTTTGGAGCGGGATTATGCTCTGACCATTTTCCACAAGCGTACTTGTAGAAATCGTCGCATGGATCCACAGATTTGTCCATGCTCTCCGTTATTATCTGAGCTGGAGAAAAAAAAGGATAACGATAAATAAAGATTTAAATTAGCTGTTACATTATAATTCTAATTACAGTATTGTTGCTGTTCAAGAAATACCGATTTTTTTGCATTCTTGAGATTGACATACGATCGACTTATTTTCGTTATTAGTTTCATTTCGTTCCTTAGCTTCATGTTGTGTATTGTTTAAACTAAACAACCATGCTAGACGCGAAGGATATCCCTGGTTTTTCGACAATGTGACATTCTTCATTAAAAATATGCCAATGAAGGCGCTGTAAAGCACAATGCAAAATGCAACAGTATAATATATCATATAAGAAATGATAAAGATGGTGATATAATATATAAAGAATAATATTAATTGATATCACTATTTGAAAATGAATTTAAAATTCGAAACAAGAGAAAAATATTATATAATATTATATATCATGTTTAGATTTTATTTTTTCTAAATTACAGTCAATTAAAACAGATTAATTTTCTAAAGACAAAATGAAGGATTCAATTTACTTTTAATTGACACTGTGTTTAAAAAATAATTTTTATAAATTACTTACAGAAGAATGAATCGCCTCATTGTCGCAAAATTGTTTAAGGCTGAGATAAATTTTATATAATTATGCTAGTCTAACGTTTTTCGTCGCAATGTGAAATTATTTGTTGCTTAGCTGACTTTTATACTATTTGCGGAAGGATCCTGCAGTGCTATACCATATCGAATTGATAGAGCTGAAGGCCGAAGATGTATCTATTTTATAATATTTTTTGCCTTTCTGGTTTACATTAACAAAATAGTGATAACCGATATCAACATTATTTCAACCTCGAGAAATATTAATTTCCAAGTTTTTTTTCACACTTTTTATTAATTCAAAAAATAGTGCGCGACATCTGAATAATAGATCTTTAAGAATAATGCCTCTTTTTTCAAAAATGCAGGAATGATGAGAAAAAAAATAATGATAAATGTAAATAGTAATGGGCCAATAAATGCCAATAAATGTTTAAAATTAAGAATAGACGATAGGCAAAATGTTAGCTGACCTGTTATTTCTTTTATGGAAAATCTATAAAAGAAACAACGATGTACACTACAATGTATTAATTCTCTGGGTTATAATAGCGGCCCGACTTATCGACTTATGGATTTATTTTTTACTCAAATACTATCAACTTTACAGAAAAATTGCGAGAGACAAAAATTATTTATTTTCTTCTCATAGAACTCTAAGAATTTTTTCAGAATTTTTTATGAACTTTTTAATACTGCATTTTCTTATTTTCGATAAATCGGACCGCTATGACCCAGCGAATTAAGCACTGCACTATACAGACAATGTACGTAACCGCGCATAATGAATACGACATAATTTTAATTGAGAAATAAATTAACTAAGACTCTGATATCATTACATATAATAATTTTATTGGTCTAATTACATTAATAAAACATAGACATTAAACATAGACATTTTGATCGTGATTTTTTATCTTTACCGGTACAAATTATAGAAGATTACATAAAATACTGTTAAGTGTTAATGTTATTCATTTAAAACATTTGTTATTAATATCGCAATTCTATCGCTTTAAAAGTAACGTTTAAAAAATAATCGCTGCATAAGTAATAATACGAACAAAAACCAATTTTAATTGTTTCTTTTATGAACACAACAATCGGCTGATTCTTTAGGCTTGTTTTTTTTCCATATCCTAGGACTGAATTTCTTGGATTGTTCATTTTTCGTCTTTTTCTCTCCAATGATATTATAAATTTTTTACATATTTTGTATATGTATAATATATGCACATTGTTTAACAAATGCAATTTGTTAATTTTACAGTTATTTATTTATCATTTATTTCTATCTATTGAATAAATTTAATTATGGATAATTTTTATCATGACTAACGGAAATTTTATTATCTATTTAATTAGCGTACTTACAAATTATCATTTTCAGGATGTCCGTTGTTCCACGATTATTGTATGTATTTGCATTATGCAATTTAAACGAAATGCAAAGTAAAAACAAATTGTTTGCAAAATTATGTATTGCGCACGAATAAGATTATTATATTTAAAAATTTTTTTACATTTACTATTGACTACTATTTACTACTCATAAGAAATATATTGCAAACAGAGCAAAGGACTATAATGGAAAATATAATAATATACGAAAAGAAAAAAGGGTAAAATTAATTTTCGAAAATTGGTATGATATTTAAAATATATATTTCGTTTCACCCGATTATATTTTAAACGATTATTGCTGCGTTCGAAATTAACGATCACGTAAGCTTTATTCTATTTTATTATTCATTACTTATAAAAAGAAGATGAATGAAACTTACAACGCGTGAGCATCAATTCCGAATACAACCTAAATGTAGCACGATCATATGTTGTTTTATTATGCTTATCCTTGTATTTTTCGGATTTCGGTTTATATTTTTAATCTTCCGCCTAACAGTCAAAATTTTAATAAGTTTCCTTTAATTTAACAGTTTTAAAAGTTTCGTTTTGCATTTTGCTGTATAAAAAAACAATATAATGTTTGAATTAGAAAAATAGAGTAAACAAAATTTTTTTTTTTTAATTTTTTACAACTAATTTAATATGAGAAATTTGATACTAGTATGAAAGAGATCCACGGTGCAGATGACGTTAGTAAAAAATAGTTGACTGATAATTAATTTTTATCCTCTGGATAAATTTTATCCTTGAATAACGCAAATTGGATCAAATACATTCAGAAATTGAAAATGATCAAAAGAAATATTTTCATATAAATGCGGTTTTTATTTTATTGATACATTTGGATAAATAATTTCTGCGGGATATTTCTAAGAGATTTGCTTTGCAAGATTCTTTAGATTCACTTCCAGATATTGCACTTCTTCTTGGGATTCATCGGACTACCAACAGGGCAATTATAAGCTTTAGCGAAATCGTCAGAATTTGATACAGAACCTATAACTCTTAATCGTTCGATGCTGTGCTCATCACTCTTAGCAAAATCTATTATTTCACTCGAGGTATATTCATTTGCTTTACACCATAACTATAAACGTAAATGTTTTAATATAATTGAAGCATAAAGATTATTTCATTCATTATTATTTATCTTCATAGTTTTGAATTAATTATATTTTACTAATATTCGTAACTTACTGTGGAAAAGGATAAAAAGAATAGTTGATCGTTGGTAAAATCTTCCATGCCTGGCAATGCGGCTTCCGGTGTTTTGCTCTCTTTTCCTTTACTTTGGAAAGTCTTAAATATCGCCTGTAATCCCATTGTATCTGCAATATTGTCGTCTATCGTCTGTTTACCATAATCCTATAATTTCAATCAATAAAAATAAAAAAAAAATCAGTAAATTTTCAATAAGATAGAGATGATTTAATCAATGACCGATAAATAAATGACCAACTTTAATAAAATAAAGATAATTTAAATATACAATAAATAGTGTACCTCTATTTTTTTATTTGTTTTTGAATCAATGGGATAATTATTAAACTGGTTTATAAAGCAATTTTCTTTTTCGTCATATGCCTGGACTATTATTGGGAAGCAATTCAGAAAGTCACCATTTTTATCGAACATGCGTCCTAAAAATTATTTATCTATTTCTCTTTTTTATCAAATATTCAAAAAGCATTAAATAATCATTATATCACAATAATTGTAAATATTGCAACACAAAAAACAAAGTAAGGGTAGAGTTTAATGACGGTGTTATTTTCCATCGTACCTGTATGATCGAATCCATGATTAACTTCATGCGCCATGAGGAATCCAATAATACCAAAGTTAATAGCTCTGTAGAACAATAATTGTTAAAAAATTCTATAAAGATTTATATAATATTTATATTATTATATTTATATTATTATTAAATAAAATAATTACAATTTTTTAGTGCACACATTTTGTTAAATATGTGGTATTAAGTTTTAATCAAATTCATTCACTTACTGTGGTCGACCATAAGCGAACCATGGACTCTGGAAGTCTGCTGCCGTGATACCTTGATGAAAGAATTAATTTTTACTATTAAATTAATAACGAATACAAATTTCGTAATTAAATTGATTGGTTTAATTAATAATTTAGCAGCATGTATAGCATACAATTATAATATTTTATTAAATAAGGAAATATATTTAAGATATTTTTATACATACTTAAAGTATTTGTATAGGGTATATAAAAGGCATTTATTTCAGTTGGATCCAGCTTTAAACTATAATAAAAATTTGTTAACTCGTTTGTTAACATATAAAAATTATTTAACTTGCAAAACATATTAAATAGTAAATTGTACTCACTTTTCATCATTATTTTCTGATAACTTCCGTAAGCTATCCAATTTGACATATCTGTTATATCGAAGAGCATTCTCATAATATGACGGACCAATAACCAGCTTTAATGGAATAATGTTACGTAAAGTGATGGTCGTCATATAATAACAACTAATATTAATAATTTTTAAAAAATTATATTATACTTCTTTAAGATACTCTTGCATAATCGTAGTGTTTTTGTACCAATCTGGATATCCAATAGATTTCTTCATATGTTTTACTTTTTCTATAAAAAAATCTTTAGTTTCATCATCTAACCAATCTGAGTTTTTAATCAGTTTCTCAACTTCTTTTTTTATATCGTTAAGCATGTCTGACGCCTATGATAAAAATGAAGAATTAACTTACAAATGCGTATTAGCACAGAAACAAGATTATGAATAATAGACAAATGAAATAAAACTTACTGTTTTTACTGTTTCATCGGAGAAATATTTTCTTACAAATTCGTATGCTAAAATTTCTTTTATCTCTGCTGAATCTGTGCAAATAGATGCTCTCGAGCTACTTTTAATATAATTGAATTAGATTTTAAATTAGTAATAATTATTTATTTTTACACAGTAAATGATCAATTACAATATAAGGAGATATTATCTACATAAAAATATATCAAACCGTACGGAGTTTCATTTTCGTCTTTGCTAATGTCCTTCTCCCACGCATCGTACAAATCTTTCATTTCACTGGTGGTAGTCTTTATTATTTTGCTTATGAAGTTCCAATGTATATAATTCACTAAAATATATTTTTTATAAGCGCATATGTTAATATTTTGTACTTTACTTTCATCAAAGTCGTTTTTAAAACTTACCGATCGTCCGACTCGACGTCTCGTCCAATAAAGAGAGAAGTTCTTTAATGTAATTTGGCGAAATAATGTTTATAATTAAATCGTCATCCACGAACACATATGCTTCATCAAACAATGCCTTGATTTTACTGATCCAATTAATCTATTTATTAATATCATTCTTCAATATTGCAGTAATCATATTTATTCTACCATATAGTATCTAGTATAACAAAAAATTCTACCATATTTTATATCTAGTACCAAAAATCAAGAATAATGCAAAATAAAAAAGTAATTAATCGATATCAAAATAATTAATCGATTAAGAAATCATTTACCTTGCCTTTGTTTGTTTTAGGATTCTCGTTATCATACCACTCTTGAAAATCTCTAAGTGTAATTTCCATATAATATATGGTCGAATTGGATATTGATTCCTTTGCAATCTGGAATTATTCAGATTATTAAAAATCTTTCTTCGATCGGTTCTTATTGCTCTTCAAAGTATAGTGACACGCTCTTTACCTGGATCAGTTTCAGTTGGAATTTGATCATATCTTGGATATCTTCAGCAAGACGTTCTTTTGAAATTTTAGTACCTTTGTTTTTGGCTATAATGTAAGCTACTTTCGAAATATAATTAGCGTATGATTCTAATATCTTCTTTGTTCTTTTCGAATTTTCCTGTGGTATTGTTGCATACATTATTTCCGCATTGCCTAAAATTTTTTTTGTCTTTTTCCTATGTACTTTTCTTACGTGGTTTCTTTTGCCTTTCTGAGTATGTAACTTTTTGCGATGAATAAAACGTTGTTTATTGTTAACTTTTGTTGCCCATCTTCTTGTTCTCTGTCTTTTCATCTTATTGTGGCTATCATGCTTCTTAATGATTCGAATGCCGCTCTTTTTCTGTCCAATATGCCGTAATCTTTTATTTCTTCCATGACTGATCTTCCTTGTGATTTTTTTCTTGCTTATTTCCTTCTTAATGTCTTCATCTTGTTCGTCTATATCGTCATCGTCGTCATCATCGTCATCATTATCGTCGTTGTCATTACCACTGCTGTCATCGTCGTTGTCGTCATCGCCACTGCCATTATCATCATCATTGTCATCATCATCATCGTTGTTGTCATCGCCACTACCATCATCATCATCATTGTCATCGCTACTACCATCATCATCGTTGTCGTCATCATTGTCATCGTTATCATTGTCGTCATTATCATCATTGTCATCATCTTCTATTGTAGAATCATCTTCGCTTTCGCTTCCAGGCTCCTCATTGCTTTGTTCGTCCTCATTACTCGGATCTTCATCACTCTTGCTGTCTGGTTTACTTTCTTTGTTCTCTTCTTCATCCTTTTTTTTGTTATCAGATTCAATCAAAGACCACAGTTTCTTTGAGCCTGGTGGTAAATGCGGTGTGTCGATCTAGATACATGGATTTAAAGAGAAAACTAATCGGGTGATAAAAAATTGGTGCAAATGTTTTAAACTTAAATTTACCGTAACATACAACAAGTAATGGTAAAAAATGTGATTGAGAAATATGACACAAATATATTGCGAGGATATATATATGTACATGTAATAAGATACACGAAATTATAGAAATTACATTTACTGCAGATATATTCCTTTTTTAAATGGAAAAACGTAAGATTTAGATGTAACCCTTACAGAAATTTAATACTAAAACTAATTTATACTATTGGAAGATAGTATCTATATAAATTAATTATTTATTTGGAATACTAAAATACTGAACAATATGTAGTGCTTTTAATACTTAAAATAAATAATTAATTTGTAGTTTATATTGAATTTCTCGCATATTACTACGCGCGTTATTATTTTTCGCGATTATCGACAATCAACTATCATCTCTTTCTCGACGCGAGTGGAACGAGTGATCTCTCGTAGAGAATACCGAATAAAGAATATATATAAGAAGACTCGTGTTTCTGTAGTCCTATCCTACAAATTACTGTCTCTCAATATTGATTAATATTAAATTTTTATAAAAAAATAAATCTAAAGATATGAAGTTCTCACGACCGTAAAACTCTATCTTAATTATATTCTTTGTAACAAATCTAATTAAAAAAGAAATACATTACAATAAGTACCTCTACTCTTTCTGGATCCTCTGAATCTTTCTTTACGTCATAAAAAGCATTTCTTGCCGTCAAGCGCATATATTGATCATCCACTTTTTCCCAACTGTACTTCCGCTCATCCCATTCATCCGGCTCCATTGTCATGGGCCAGCCACCTAAACACGATAAGGTAGAAACCAGCGGGTCGATCCCTTCTTTTTCTATCGCGTCTGTAAGCATTAGCGAATTGTCGTAGAATGTGACACAAAATCTATATATTTTTAGTTCGACACTTCATTTATTACATGTGCACTCACCTGTATTCATGCAAGCTTTGTACCACTTTTTCGCAAGTTTTACCGCTGGTAAATCGTTCTTTGTAATCTTAGACTGCACAATCTCTGTGGAATTTAATAATATTAATATAGCTAAATGATTCTCCAATCTTGAATTTTACGAATAGTAATGCATAAATCGGCTAATTACCTTGTATTTGCTGATGAGTCTTGAGTTGAAGCTTGGTCCATATATCCCACTTATATAATCCTTCTGGAATGGCATTTTTCTCTGGCCATTTCCCACACGCGTACTCGTAAAAGTCATCACATGGATTTACGGATCTGTCCATGCCTTCTAATATAAAGTCGGCTAAGAAAAATGGAAAAGAGTAGTTGATGATGAGTTAATGACAATCTAAATGTTTGACAGACGATTTAACTACAGCTTAATAAAATGAATACCCATTTTTTTGCACTCCTTAGATTCGCATACAACGCGTTTTTCTTTCATATTAGCATTTTTACTTATGCCGAACAACCATGCCAAATTCGAAGGATATTCTTGGATCTTCAATAATGTAACATCTCTTATTAGCAATGTACTGACAAAGGCGCTGTAAAGATCCAGAAATACAATAATTAATTCTGCAATTATGTTTCCTATAGTTATACTTAAATTTGAATAGTATTAATTATTAAATGTGTACACGTGATTTTGTCTCTTCTTCAAAGATAATTGGATAAGGGATTAGACGAGGGTAGAAACGTCTTTCAACGTTCGAAAATCAATGTTATTAGGAATACATACCTCGATAAGAGGTTGCACGATCAAAATTTAATTCAAATCTCGCGCCCACCCGCTTGAAATTAATCGATCCACTTTCAGCATGCCTGTTTGCCTAATACTGAAGTGCACGATGGCCATCATCTACTGACAGTATCGAAAATATAAATAATTTAGGACCGCTATTTATAGTCAATATATTAATTCTTATATTTAAAACTGTCTTAAGTAGTCTTAAAATTTCATGTATCAATCGGAGAATAGCATAAACATTTTAAGATATTATTTAAGATGTTTTTAAAATACACAGACTATATGAATAATCTACTGACAGTATCGAAAATATAAATAATTTAGGACCGCTATTTATAGTCAATATATTAATTCTTATATTTAAAACTGTCTTAAGTAGTCTTAAAATTTCATGTATCAATCGGAGAATAGCATAAACATTTTAAGATATTATTTAAGATGTTTTTAAAATACACAGACTATATGAATATCGGCCTTGGTCTACTCATTTTCGCAAAAAATTCTGAACTGGTGCAATTAATAAGTTAGAGTAAAACAAACATAGTTTGTTTCACTTCAATTTATTGCATTTGCAGTATATACATTAATTCAAAACTTTCTTCAAAAAAGAATACGTCTCTAATGTTTTTCAGTAATGTCAGTATATGATAGCCATTGTGCATTTCAATATAATAGGAAAATAGGAAAACAGACGTGCAGGAAGCAAAGCAATCAATAGATCTGTTCGCGTTGCTTGAACCCAAGCAGAACAACAAGCTATGATAATGTCAAAATGATATTAAAATGAATCGGAAATGATTGAAAAATGATTTTTAATGATCATTTTGGAGTCATTTTTGATATCATAATGATTTGTTCTTGGGAAATCTCCAATGTTAAATGCAAAAAATATAAGCAACGAGAACAGATCTAATTTTGAGTTATCTCTGAATTAATTTAAAATTATTAAATTGACAATGTAATTATACATATAACTAATGCCATTGTAAAATTAATAAACATGATACTATGTATTTAAAAAGCAATTGTTTAAGTTACGTACAGAAGAATCAATCGCCTCATGTTGGAATAATTTGTCGGCTAATATAAATTTCAATAATGCTGCACAGTAAATATTTCGCGACGTTTTTCTATCACAATGTGAAATTGTTTGTCAGCAGCTTACTCTTTTATATGTTACTATTATTTAAGCGGAAAAGCATATCGAATTGATAGAGCCGAAGGTCGAAGACACATCTTTCTCGTCCTGTTGATTTATAAATTTAAATATAATTTATGCAAGAACTCGCAAATTCTCTCTTTCCTTGATAGAGTCAAATTAGAGATTATCTTTCTCTCTCTTTTTTCGAATTAATTTATATTAAAAGATACCATATATGACAATTTCTATTTCAGAATTGAAATTATTTCTCAAAATGTATAAACTGTAATAACTAACGAAAACAATACTAATATATTAAAATACCGATAAATACTGCATAAAATTATTATCGCTTATATCACCACAGATACATTATTATTATTTCTACCTCATTTTAAAGAAATTTTTATAACGAGGATACAATTGTCTATTTTTGTACTTCTCCGAAGAAAATATTTTATATCACCCCGTTCCAGTAATTATGTAACATATCTCGAATAACATGTTAATTGAAAGCTTCAATTGTATCGTAATCAACAGAATCTCTTTCAGATGCGTGAGATGTGTGAATGAATGATCTATAATTATTTTTCTCGGAATATCTGCCGTTTCATTATGTGTCATATAATTATTACATTTCACTCACGTAACAGAAATATGGAAGGAAAATTCTTTCTCTTTTATTATATTATATATTTTTTTAAAGTTTATTGTCAATTTTTATTTCTACATTCGATTGATGATCTTAAATTCACTTGTAAAACTTTCAACTTATAAAAAATTGAAAATACGGAGTACAAGTTTAAAAATAAATACATTCTTCAAATCATTAAATCGCGTGCTTCTCATTTATATTTATAAAAATTTCTCTTAT
>NW_017259548.1:774918-780515 GCF_001594045.1 Atta colombica | reverse complement strand
ATATATAAAATTTAAATAATTATTATATTTAAATTATAATTAAAATTTGTATAATAATAATAATTAAACAATTTAAATAATATAATTCAAAAATATTTATAATATTTATAATTAGATAGTTAAATTGTAATTAGTTAAATTGTAACATTAATTTATATTATAAACATAATTTATAAACATAATTATTCTAATTAATTTTAAAGTTACGTGTCTCACATGAGTTTTTGATACAAGCGCGATTGTTACACCTAATGCTGATTCTACAATGAGTCCGGTAGTCGAAAGTTTTAGTCTTAATCGATGAAGTTGGCCAATCAGCCTTAGTCATACAAGTTGGCTATTGGTCAACTTCACTAATAAGACTTAGGTCGGGATCAGACATTGAAGATTGAGATTAAAGATTAAAGATTGAAATTTCACCAATGAAGACAAAGAAATTTTGGCTTCTTTTGCTCTGATTGGTCAAATTTCAATCTTCAATCTCACTCTTCAATGCGTAGTCTGATTCCGGCTTTAGGACTACCGATTGCCGACTCATTGTAGAATCAGCGTAAGGCCTGTTCTTTTTAGCTGAACTTTTGCACCAGTTCATCTTTCTTTCTTTTCTCTCTAGGGGAAAAGAAGAGGAAGAAAGATAAACTGGTGCAAAAGTTCAACCAAAAAGAACAGGCCTTTACTTTGCGCATAGTGGGGACCGCGTTTACATACTTGATCTAACCTCTAACTGACTGAAATTATTATTCACTCCTATTAATCAATCAGTTGGGTCAAATATTATTGATTCTTTTGATACGTATTTCGATCTTCTTTGACAATGAATCTACCCCGAGCATTGATTGTTAGCACGAAGGAAGGAAAGGCTAAAGAAATCGCAGAAAGTAAGTACAAGAGTATATTCTCATAATTTTTTATAAATGATTTTTTATGTAATTTTATTTCATGTATTTGTAATACAGGTATAGGGGCGGAACGTCTATCCGAGGAAGATAAGATTGTAAATTACCTGTGGAATATTGACAACAAGTATTACACATCACAGATTTTGATACGTGCTGTAGAAAATTTATCCCACAAACTCCCAGTGGAAGAAGTTGACGCATTGATCGTGTACCACGATCCGCAGGCAGTAAGAGACATAATGGGAATTTAGCAATTAGATTGACATGTTGACATGGCAATTGATTTCTATAGGACAAGGTGGATCAAGAGCTGGAACAATTGACATCCTTGGCTATTTCCTTAACAGCAGCAGAGGTACTGTTGTTTTCTTGCAGAGCAATATCCGACTCGCCTTTGCGAGATAAAGGTACAACAGTGATGAAGAATATTGATTGATGTTTAATGAATATAAATGTGAGGAGATTATTGAGTTCTATATTTTAAAAAATATATTGGAGCATGCCTTTTCTATATTAAACTATAGAAAATTACAATTCGACAGAAAAAAGAAAGGCAAATAAATATTTATCTTTCAGACTGTTTCCTACAAACAGCATTAGCCAATCAATGACAAAGAAATCTTGATAAAGAAATATATAATTTTTGCATCATGGGACGCTTTTCATCGAGAACATTATTGGTGCTTTTCAGCAAAACACAGGATATTTTTCAGGATGAAGGACACAGTATAACACAAACATTAAATACAGATTTAAATACAGATGAAATAATTTACTGTGCTATATTGTGTTCTTGCTGGGAAATACCCAGAATGTCATTATTTAGAATTGAGATCACCCCCATTCTTTGATGGCTCATTCCAATATATTATAGAGCTCATTGAGAGAGATGCTATTAGTGGTATTTGTCATCTATGCTTATTTTATGTTCTGATGAACAATAAAGATTGAATGAATAGCGCTAATAGCGTCTCTTCACACCTTCCATCATATATTTATTTCCGTATTGCGTTTAATTGATGTCTTTTGTTTGTATATTTCAGTGCTGCATTGGTGTTTGCATCACAAGTTTGAATTGGTCGAGTTGGAGCAAACGGGAGATTCAGAATGCGATACGGAGGGTAACAAATATGGCATCGAGAGAATCATAGAAGCTCTGCATGCTCACATGTGGCCCAATATCGTGCTTAAAGGTGCAAGCCAAATTTCTGCTGTTAGAATAAAAACTCAAGCGTATAACTCTTTTTACATAGATATGAATCAAATTACATTTTGTTACAGACAAGTCGTGCATGGGGCAAGCATCAGAGGTAAACGAAATTGAAGAACAATTTGAAAATATTCGACTAACACGTGATCCTGCAGAAACGCTACGCATGCAGGATATGCTCGGTCAGTATAAGATCATGAAACGAATGAAAGTAAATCTATGAAGTGCCATTGTTTATTTTGCATTGGATTTTAAATTAAATAGACGGCATCATGGGCGATGAAAACGCAGATTTTGGAGAACTGTATGGCCAATTGATGGCTATGAAAGAACACGCAGCATCCTTACCAACAAATGAAAGGCGCCTAGTGGCAGAACAAGTAGTCACCGCCTTTTGGAAAGCCATGGGTGGCGATCTTTTAGAAATTGAGGATTAAATTTAAGATTTGATGTATTTTATAGATCGATATTATAATTATAATTTCTCATTTCTGAATTGAGATAGAAAGTTTAGAATAATACAACGTAATTTATCTAAAGACTGCTGCATATTGAAACGATGTGTGCGTTAAAGATGTATAATAGAAAAAAAAAAAAATTTTTAGAAAAAATTCCATCTGATTTAAGTGTATAGTATTGCATGTATAACATAATGCTATTGATGTACTATTAAAAATATTTGTCTTAAATATCATGTAACATAAAAGTAATCTCATAATCGATGATAGAATTATTAATATTATTATATTTAAAACGCTATGTATATATAATATGTATATTTCTTAATAAAAAACATTTATTTAAAGCTCCTGAGTAATCACTACAGTTATATTGAATCATGACATTAGAAGCGAGAAATTACACGTTAATTTTTGTTATGTGACATTTGTAAATAATTTGGATAAAATAAAATAATGACATCATGTTAAAACGTATGTAAAAATAGATGAAAACTCTATGTTTATCCTCTCCAGTCAATATCCTTGACAGTCAATAAATAATCGTAAAAAGGTATGTGATAAAAGGTATGTGTGAATAAAAATATATGCATGCGCATTGAATAAAAGCACTTGCGTCACTTACGTTTTTATCACTTTTTATGATTGTTTACTAACTGTCGAGGGGAAGGGGGGAGGGATAAGGATAGCTTTCGTCTATTTTTATTTTAATTGTTTTAAAGTAATCTCATCATTTCGTTTTATTCAAATAGCTGTGATAACTACTTAGAAACCTTAAAAATAAAAAAATATTTTATATCGAATTTTTAGTAATAATATGAATTAACATTCGTAAGAAAGCTGTCTGAAGAAAAGAAAAGGTAAAATTAAAAATGTCGCAATATTTTCTTCATTTTTTAGAGAGAAAATAATAGATATATATTCATATTTTTGAACAGTTTGAAGCAAATTATCAGTTCAAATATTAAAATTCAGCGGCCGATTTCTGGATATTAGGAGCGCATGACTCAAAAGAAGCAAAGCTGCGTTCAGAAATACACATCAACTGGCTACACATCAAGTATATCATATATTTTATCCTTGTTATTCAAATGTTAAACGAGAGTAAATTAATACCTGCAGGTATTCGCGATGTATTCTCGAACGCAATCTAAAATGTCAACTTGGCGCTACATTCAAAATAAAATTTTTTCGGTTCTTCATCGGTGACAAACCTATAGTTAATTAAACCTTGCGCATTTTCCTATCGGTTCTTCATCGGTGACAAACCTACAATTAATTAAACCTCATCAATATATAATAAGACTCGTTTTGAATGGATTATACGCATGATGCTACATGAT
Organism: Atta colombica; assembly: GCF_001594045.1. Taxonomy (NCBI): domain Eukaryota; kingdom Metazoa; phylum Arthropoda; class Insecta; order Hymenoptera; family Formicidae; genus Atta; species Atta colombica. The sequence continues at coordinate 776,605 of NW_017259548.1, read as the reverse complement.
TTGGATGTAGTTATTTAGATTGTTTAGAACTACTACACGAGTATTATCCTAACTATCTTAACCATGTTCAGCTACATGACGACTCCTGCTGCACTCATGTGTACATTGTTTTACGAAAACTAATTGTTTCGTATTATGCGTTGATTACGGACGACAACAAATTCCATAACAAGAAAGATGATTTCCCTTAAGTTGATTCGCCCATACAGTCAGTTCACCAACAATAAATCGGCTAACCTCATCAGAAATGAATTTTTAGATTACTTCACGAAGGATTTAAAGCACAATTTTATTCGTTCCAGCCCCGTCTCTCCGATTACCGATCATTCTCTGGCATTTATCAATGCTGGCATGAATCAAGTATGTCATACTTTTTAGTCTTGAGAAATTTGTAATAACAAGTCTGCTAATATAATGAATACTTTTATTTTTATTCTTTTCAGTTTAAAGGGATTTTCTTAGATTATTATAAACCTCCTGTGACAAAAGTTGTAAACTCACAGAAGTGTATCAGAGTCGGTGGAAAGCACAATGATTTAAGTATTGTTGGCAAAGATAGTTATCATCATACTTTTTTTGAAATGCTTGGCAACTGGTCTTTTGGAGATTATTTTAAAGTATGATTTTGGATATTATTTTAAAGTATGAAAGAACTGCAATGCTATTTTCACTGGTTTATACTTATAATATTTATTTATGTAATGAACTGACTTTAGGAGGATGCTTGCTTATATGCTTGGAACCTTTTAACGAACGTATATGGCATACCTATAGAATATTTATATGTAACATATTTTGGTGGTAATGAGGAACTAGGCATGAGTCCGGATCTGGAATGCAAAGATATTTGGTTGAGACTCGGTCTTCCAGAATATAAAGTTTTACCTTTTGATATGCAAGATAATTTTTGGGAAATGGGGGTATCAGGTCCTTGTGGACCTTGTACAGAGATACATGTTGACTATATGAAACGATCAACTAATCAAGCCGAACGAGTGAATAAGGGATATGCTGATCTTATGGAATTATGGAACATAGTTTTTATACAATGTGAAAGGTGAATTATCAGTTATTATATGTACTTATTAAATATTTTAAATCTTTTAAATCAATTATATCCATATAATATACTATATATATTTTTAAATATCTTTATACATTGAATTTAAATATTTGAAATTTTCTTTTTTATATAACATCATGAAGAGCTTATTAATTGTATTATTATGAAATTGCATAGTCTATTCAATATCATATTTTATGTTAGGCTTACAAATGGATATATAGTACCTTTACCAAACCATCATGTTGATACAGGCATGGGACTTGAACGATTAGTTACTTTTCTACAAGGAAAAAAATCAAATTATGATACAGATCTCTTCCAGCCATTATTCAATGCAATACAAAAGCATTCGAACGCAACAGAATATAAGGGAACATTTGACGATCACACAGGCAAAACTATGGTTACAGAATTATCACTTGATTATGGTTACAGAATTCTAGCTGATCACACAAGAATGATTACTGTTGCATTGGCTGATAATATGTTACCTGAACAACAGTATGATTTTGTAGTACTAATCTATAATCAAATATATATATATTAACAATATAATATATATATTAACAAATATATATATATTAGGTATGGGAAAAAGTTCGTGGCGTTTTTTTAATGCCA
>NW_017259548.1:767410-774790 GCF_001594045.1 Atta colombica | reverse complement strand
TATAAATATATATATAATAATTTTATATATATATATTTCAGTCCAAAACTGCGAAAAATATTGCGACATGCAATGGATGTAGGAGAGAAAATCTTCAGAAAATCTAGCATAGTTTCAGAACTTGCTTGCAATGTAGCTGATAATTTGGGTGTAACTTATCCAGAATTGCACACTAATTTAAAACAGGTAAAATAATTAAGATTAAAACGGCTAAAATGTATAAAAAAATGAAATTTTTAAGCTCATCTTATTGAGACATAGTTTACATAATCTTAAATTAATATACTAGATGTAATTTGTTAGGTACAAAGAATAATAGATTTTGAAGAAGATTTATTCAAAAGATTACGAAATACTTCTGGTAAAATGTGGAATGAGATGATTAAAACTCGTCCCGAATTAATAGCAGTTACTGATTGGATGGCTCCTGGTTTAGTTGATGGCTATAAAGATCTACAATCCATGTTGAAAGAATTGTAAGATATTTTTTTTCTAATTGTACCTTTTTTTACATAATTTGACATAATAAATTAGTACACATATTAATATTATTTACAGACGTAAAACTAATGTATTATCTGGAACTGTCGCATTTAAGCTGTATGATACATACGGTCTGAATTCAGAAACTATAGCGGAACTGGCACAAATCGAATGTTTATACTTTGATGAAATTGATTTTGAAAAGCAACTTGATAATCGTAAATATCAGTCAAGGATTGGATTAGACAAACATAGTACTGTAATTACTAAAGAATCTTTAGGAATACTTAAAAAAAATCATATACCTAAGACAGATGATTCATTCAAGTATAATTATACGTATAATGGAAATACCTACGAATTTCCAGTACTTAACAGTAAACTCATTGGAATTATTGTCAACGGTAATATTAAAATAAATTATGTACATTTTTATCATATATTTCAATTATTTAACTTATATCATTCAACTCTAAAATTGGATTTATGTTGTATATCGTAGGTGAATTAGTTGCAAGTAAAAATTATTCCGATATAAAAACTAATAATACTGAAACAATTGTAAATATCGATGAAATATTAAATAGTACAAATAAGATTGGAATTATTTTGGACAAGACTATATGTTATTCATTAGAAGGTGGCCAAATTTCAGATAAAGGGAATATTCGTATTAAGAATCTACTTTTTAATATAGACAATGTTAGAAAAGTAAATAGCTATGTGATTCATTCTGGATATTTTGCTAAAACAGATTTACCGTAAGTGTCTCATATTTTTTACATTTAGATATATTTAAATAATTATAAAACTCATTTTAATTATTTTTTTAATTATCTTTTAATTGTAAAAATATCCATAATATTCATAAAAATATTCATAATCAATACACAAATCTGTTTTCAAGTATATCGGAGCTGCATTTACAAATAGACGATGATTGTCTAGTCAATATAGAATCAAATATTCGTATTGGAGCGATGAAACATCATACAGCAGCACATTTATTGAATGCAGCCTTAAAACAAGTTATGCAAATAATTTATCAACGTGGATGTTCAGTCGATATGGATAGTTTAAAATTTCAATTTAATTCGTTAGACGAACAACTTACATTAGAACAAATGCAGACAATAGAAGATTGTATTAACAATGTCATACAGTCTCGTGCTGTAACGACTGTGCAAACTGTGAATTCGCTTGAATTATTAAAGCAAAATGATGTTATGTTACTTCCAGGAGAGATATATCCTTACACAGACATTAAAATCGTTGAAATTAATACTGATGATTTGAAAGCAAAGTTAGTGAATCTGAATTTTAAACATCAAATTTTCTAAACTAGATTTTACGTTAATATCAATTATGTATTTTTAGGGAAGCGTGTTGCGGTACGCATGTACATAATACTGATGTACTGCAACACTTCTGCTTTTTAACATATACCTCAAAAGGAGCAACAAAACGCACTGTTAAGGCTGTTGTTGGTCCGAGAGCTTTACATATGAAACAAGCTGGTGAAAATATATGTCAGAGAATTGCAGAGCTAGAATATATTTTACGAAGTGGCAAATTCATGTATGAGCTATTTAATACAGAATTAAATCGAATAAAACAAGAAATTAATGCTCAGGATATACAAGTACCATTACCTTACTTGATTAAAGGGAAATGTTTGACACAGCTGGAGAATTTGAGCAAGATAGCATGGCTGCGAGAGAAAGAAATTGAAAAGTATGTGTAATATTATATATGTATACATGAGTAATCTATTTAATTCTGAATATTTAATAATGATTTTTAATAGAGATTCTATAACTCATGAAATCATTGATGCCACGGATTCATCATCTTGTTTTATTGTGTATTGTCTGAATAAAAATCCCACATATTTGTCATTGCATGAAGTTGTTTCTCTCTTTTCTGAGATGCCAATTTTAATTCTGTCATGTACAAATGGATTCGTAAAAGCAAGATGTTCCATGCCACAGGTATATTTTATTCATATGTTTATAAGTATTTATAACATTTCAATATAAATCATAACAATATGATAAATGGAATTTATATATATATATATCAAAACGTAAACAATGTAAATAAACTCTTATTATTGTGTTTAGGAAATAGCTTCTAGTGCATTTAATGCACAAACTTGGATGAATATCATCCTTCAAATTTTTAATGCAGAATATGGATCTATCAAGGGATTCAAACCTATGTTGGTCGCAAGTATGAAATCTACAAAAGTATCACAGGATTTTCAGATACGTATGGAAGAAGCAATTACAGAAGCTACCAAATTTGCATCTGCGCATGTAAAAAAAGTTGAGCACTAATAATAAAAATCAATGAATGATTTATTTTTATACTGCATTTTATCTCTTCACTCTTTCTATTTGAATGGATATATACGTAATTTAGGGTAGTATCTAAATAAATTAGTCTTTGTTTATCTATTTATATATATTTATATATACTTTTCATTTGTTATAAAGTAACATCAACAAATATATAAAAAAGTTTTAGTTAGGACATTGTACATGTTTCGCATAAAATTGCTTCAACGCAGACCATTGTGCTGTATGAAGCAATATATGTGGTCTCTTCGTTCGCATGTAATTAACCGCTTCTTCAGGAGTCCAATTATTTTTCTAGAAAAACGAAAAAAAATATTTCACCATCAATGACTAAAAGTCTCTTAGTTTTGCATTGAAATCATGCCATATGATCTCACTGTTATTAAATAGCACGCGACCAATGTTGCACTTCTTGTTCTTCCTGCTTTACAATGAACATAAACTGTGCCATATTGGTTGTGATTATTGTCGTAACCTGGATTATCTAATTTTTTTTCTGATACATTGCGAAATTTATTAATAAAATTTACACCGTCCTGTAATTTTTCCTGCGAAGGTGCTTGAAAGATGTCTATTGTAGACAACTGTAAAAATTCTATGTTATACCTGCGCCATTCCTGGATGGAGAAAAAAAGTATTATTATACAAGCTATATATGTTTCTATTTTGCTAACTTTCATATTAATTCCAAATTTCCAAATTTAAATTTTATTTAATCGCGTACCTTTTCCGCGTTTGATACTAAAGACAATTCATAATCTTCATTCATAGACACAACAGCTTTTATATTTTCATTGTCTATCAACTGAAAGAAAAAAGAACAGAAGTGTAAAATATAAATTGTATATAACATTACTTGAATATTTGTAACTTACTTTGTGGTTACGCATGAACTTTATTTGTTTAAATAATTCATATGTTTCTGACATATTCTTAATGTATATTATTACATAGAAGAATAGGTCCATTATATTATAGACTAAAATTAAAAATTATCTTGAAACTAAAACATTAAATTGTAATAATGTAACATTAATTGTAATAATGTACGTTTTATGACATTATTAAAAAATAAATGCAGATAAAATAAGATAATATAAGAAAGATATAAAATAAAAAACTATGGAGGCATAAATGCAAGATATTACTGTGATTTTCTATAATATATATAAAATATTTTATTGATTTATAATTTATTATTATAAAAATAAATTTACGAAATCATACCTGTTTAGTTGTTCGTCGAAGTGGTAAGGCGCCCAATATAACAGTCTCGTCTATTCTATCGTACCAATTCCGAGTCGTAATTTTTTCCATAACAATGTTATAAAGCAAGGTTGGATAAAACGTTACCCTCGCAAACATTTTTGCTAAAAATCAATTTCGAGAGAAGCGTTAGCTCGAGTGATGATTCAAGTGCCTTTGAGTTTGAAAAATTTAAAGAAAGTTCGTGATTTGCAGGCTTGAGATTCCCCACGATATTGATATAACGATAAATCTTTTAAATAGGATTTAATTGCTCGATTATTTCATGTCATAATAATATAGTGGAATATGTTCCCGTGTAGATTTTAAAGGTAACACAATGAAAACATATGAAAAACATATGAAAGAAGTCTTCCAGGTGTAATAAACGGTTGCCCTACTTTCGCGGAAAGCAGTTATAGAAAGTAACAGGACTATAAAACTGGTGGGGACAATATACTGATGCAATTATACACTTTTTTTATCTAAGGATTATTTTACATTTTCATATATTTATCATTTTTTTTAATTTATGATAAAAGAATTTTTTTTACATCATATACAAGACATTCACAATAAAATAAAATTCAGTATCTTAATAATAATCGAATGTTATTCAATTTTATTTAAAAATAATGTGTAGCGAAAGGTAACTTCTTTAAGGTTATTTTCTCATTTAGGATCATTCAAATATCAGATGTCATGGAAAATTACAAAGATTTGTATTTGATTAAAAACTATTTCTATAAATAAATATACAATATTTACATAGACAATTATTATTACGCTAAATTAACTTTGCAATTTTGTGAGGTCTCTAGTAAATCTATATCTAAACAATAGGATCCAAATTCTCCTTTCCTAAATAAACTAATGAAGTAGTCTGCTGCGAATTTTAAATCAGGCATGACTTGTTTTTGATTGTTGTAAGTTTTTATTTTCACGGTTTTTTCCAACTTTGCAGCAATAAATGTGAGTACATATGACACATTATCATTTGCTTCTGGCAAACCTAATTTCTCTACATATTCAAATCTGCCATTTTTATTCAGCCAATATAATAGGTAATCTGCAAGCAGATGCGATCCTGCTACATGATCTTGCAGACATCCTACTAAAGCCAGCTTAAAGCCAGTATGAATATCATTAATGGAAGGAGCTAGGATACCTGGAGTATCAATTAGATATACTACAGGTTCCTCTGATATTTTTATATGAGTCATTACGGCTCGAGTGATACCAGCCGTTGCACCAACAGGAGTAGCTTTGCCCGAAAGACGAAGATGATTGTTTCTCAAACAATTAATCAGAGAGGATTTTCCAACATTGGGTACACCAATGACCATCATGGAGTAAGACTCTTCTTTCATTCTATTGTAACGTTGTGAATTTAATATCAACTTCTTGGCTAGAGGCAAAATCTGCTTCATGCCTTTGCAATGTTGATTTTTCAGGTTTGTAAAGATTATGTTGAACAGTCCTTCTCTGTTCAACATAGAAACTATACTGTCTGTGCATGTCGTATCAGCTAAATCTTTTTTGCTTAGTACAAGTATATGTGGTTTCAAGCCGGTCAAAGTTCTGCTAAAGTCTGCATAACGTCCGGAGATTGGTACCCGAGCATCGTGAACTTCTAGGATGCAATCGATATTTTTCAATCGCTGCTGCATCTGTCTTAGACCTTTCGTCATATGCCCAGGGAACCATCGCAACACCTTTGGCGACACGAATTTTTGTCGCAGATTGGCGATTACTTTACCTCCAGTGTTTGTCATGCCGTGGTTTCAGTATACTTTCGCTAAGTCCTCAAATCGATAATCCCTTCTGATAAATTCTAAAACATGGGAAGATATGATCTGTTAAAATCAAGGACTTGTGAACATTCGTTGCGAAGAACAGAATAATGTATTTTGTTCAGATACCTAGAAAGCCTATTTAAAATTCGTCTCAAAAAATATGTATCATAATTCAAACATTGACAATAATGCAATAATATAATAAATTGTATGACAATAAATAGCCGGAGCACGAAAGGCTAAGCGAGATAAATACCAGCAAGTAGGTTATCGCGGAATTTTTTTATGACTGTTCAAAATCAGAATAACGAGACGGGAGCCGTGCAAACATTCGTTTCCATGAAAACCTATAAATTTCTATATATTTCAAATAGTAACTAATAAATTATAACAGAGAATAAGTGTGCTATAATTCAAAATTTATATCTTTTCTGTTCTTTGTATGTAGACATAAAAAATCTTTGAAATTAAAAAAAGAAACAAAATTTGAGCAATGATTTTTCTTCTCGAAATATATATATTTTATGTAAATACATAATTTATAAAATTACAGAAAAATGGAAGGAGGATTATACGGAACAAAAATATGATATTTATTAGATACAAAATATAAAGTGCAACAAATATAATAATATAATTTCATGTTGACGCTCGGCTTTCATTCATAGCGTCAAAAAGATCACGTGATCAAAATTCTCCAACGATTAAGATAATTTTTCAATTTTCATGTGGCCTATTTTGAAAAGGCATCTTAATAAATAATAATAATAATATAGGAAATGCCACATTGATTTAGTTGACTTCAGTTTCTACTAGAGGCGCTTTTTTCAATGTCTCGTTCATAATATGGAAGATTGGTCCTAGTCCACCTCCACCAATTTCCATCCTGTTGGAACGAAACGTGAGAACGTGGTGCCGCACAACGATCAAAGAAACGATTTTTCCAAATCTCCAACAAAAATGGCTATGCACATACCGAAGGCGCCTGGCGTGGCGCAGATGCTCAAAGATGGGGCTCGCGTAAGTGACATTTCATTTCACGATTATCGTGTGCATGCGATGAACCGGCTCGCGATTCCATTGACGACGCTCGCTTCCGGAGGATACACGAGGAAGGGATCGGTTCACGTTCTTGCCTTTTATGGATATTTTAAGAATTCGGAGTACTCTTCAATATGAGCAAAGGACTTTTATTAAACGATACCTATGTCTTATTTCAGAAAATCAAACTGAATAATATATTGAGAATGAATCACTTTTGTATGTGTACGCGTTTGTATACATTGTTAAGGCTTTTAAAAATTTATACAAGTTTTACATAGCATAGAAAAATGAAGATTTTAACTTTTTGCATTGTTATGCCTTGTTTTAGAAAATTAAATTTGAATAAAATATTAAGAATAGGTTATTTGAGTGTGACGTCAACATTTTTTAGGGTGCTATTTCACACAACAAACATATGTAGAACAGAGAGATCCTCCGATCTATCCCATAGT
>NW_017259548.1:761738-767310 GCF_001594045.1 Atta colombica | reverse complement strand
TATAAAAGAATCAAGTCAAAATGGAAAATTTAATTTTTTTTACATATTAAATTAGCTTGGCCACTTGATTTTGATAAATTTGTTAATTTATGTTTTTAGTACTTTTCGGGTCTCGAAGAAGCAGTCTACAGGAATATTACAGCTTGCAAACAATTTGCTGATACTGTAAGGAGTGCATACGGCCCTAATGGCATGAATAAAATGGTCATTAATCATATTGAGAAACTGTTTGTAACAAATGACGCAGTAACAATTGTCAATGAATTAGAAGTAGAGCATCCAGCTGCCAAGTTATTAGTCTTGGCATCAAAAATGCAAGAAGCTGAAGTAGGAGATGGAACAAATTTCGTTATCATCTTTGCTGGAGAATTGCTTCATGCAGCAGAAGGATTGCTTCGTCTAGTATGTTGTTTTATAATATTTAATTACATTGATGTACCAGTAAAGTTCTCTTTTTTTATTTAAAATATAAAATATTTTTCCAGAAATGTGATAAATAATGCATTTAATAGAAATAAATTATATTTTAATTATATTTTTTTATTACAGGGTATTACAACTTCAGAGATTATTGAAGGTTATGAGAATGTCTTGAATAAAGCACTTGAAATCTTACCGACTCTAATTGTTCATGAAGTAAAAGATGTACGAGACGAAGAACAAGTGAAGAAAGGAATTAGGAGCACTATCATGAGCAAACAGTATGGAAATGAGGACATCCTTGCTTCTCTCGTCATCAAGGCTTGTATCTCTATTTTGCCAGAGAAGACAACATTTAACGTTGACAACATACGAGTTTGCAAAATACTCGGGGGTGGTTTAAGTAACTCCCAAGTAATGCAAGGCATGGTATTTAAGCGTCAAGTGGAAGGAGACATCACAAAGCAAACCGAAGCAAAGATTGCGGTTTACACTTGCGCTGTGGACATCATTCAGACCGAGACCAAAGGTACAGTGCTGATTAAAACAGCTGATGAGCTATTGAAATTTTCGCGTGGTGAGGAATCGTTGTTAGAAAACCAGATCAAGGCAATCGCTTATAGCGGCGCTAAAGTGGTTGTGTCCGGTGGAAAATTTGGCAACATGGCTCTGCACTATATGAACAAGTACAATCTGATGGCTGTTCGTATCCCGAGCAAGTTCGACATCAGGCGACTTTGCAAGACCGTCGGTGCTACCGCGCTGTCAAAACTGGTAAATTTTGGCCCTGATTTCTCAATTCCGCTAGACATTTTAGTATCTTGCATAACTTCATCTGATATACAATTATAGATCTATTTTTTATAGCTTAATTACTTTTGGAATTTAAAGTGAAATAAATATATGTCTGATATTTGATAAAAACAAGAAAATTTAAAGCTGGTACAGTCTGTTCTTATTTCAAGACCGACGTCTTAAGATGCTAATATAATCTTGTGATTAAGTAATGATATCTGAAAATTATATTTAAGACTCTTCATTATAAGAACCTATCATGAGTATTGATGTTAGTCCAATATAGTGCCAAAATAAAAAATAGATCTAATGTTTTAGAATAAGCTTTTTAAGCTTTAGAATAAGATTTTACAATAATCAATCAATAATATATCAATAATTTATTTTAAAGGTACCTCCGACGAAAGAAGAGTTGGGATATGCCGATACGGTATACATAGACGAATTGGGAGACACTATAGTGGTAGTATTTAAACTGGAGGGAAAAGAGAGCCGCGTCAGCACCGTGCTTGTGCGTGGCTCGACCGAGAATTATATGGATGATATTGAGCGCGCAATTGATGATGGTGTCAACACCTTCAAAGGCATTACGAAAGACGGTAGATTTGTTCCTGGTGCAGGTGCTATGGAGATCGAGCTTGCTGCACAATTGGCGGCGTATGCGGATACGCTACCCGGTCTCGAGCAGTATGCCGCACGCAAATTCGCCACTGCCTTAGAGATATTCCCGAAAACGCTGGCCGAGAGCAGCGGTATACGCGCGTCCGAACTTGTATCAAAGTTATATGCAGCACACAAAGAAGGAAAGAAGAACTACGGTTTTGATATCGATGTATGTCTCTCTCTCTCTCCCTCCCTCTCCTTCTTCCTCCCTCCCTTCTATTTGAATTCTTATGATGATCTTAGGATTGTCTTTCTTGAAATCTAAGACATTTATATGGATAATTACTTCAATTCTATATTTTTTTTCCAGGGTGAGAGCGCAGCTTTGATCGATACCATCGAAGCCGGAATCTTGGATTTGTATCTGACAAAGCAATGGGCGATCAAATATGCAGTCGGTGCGGCGTGTGCAGTTCTCAAAGTAGATCAAATCATTATGGCAAAGCGAGCGGGCGGTCCGAAAGTTCCAGCGGGAGGCGTTCGCGAAGAAGACGATTAATAAGTGAACGAATCGACAGCATAATTGCAAACTTTCATATGTCTTATTAACATATTATTAGTTTCTGAAAAAGTTATTGGAATAGAGCGAATAAAAAATAAACACCGTGTCTCTGCTTAATTCGCCTAATTAAAAAGGAAAGAAATGTACTTTCTATTGCATGTTTGCTCATTTCTGGAGGTGGGCAAAAACTTCTATAATTTTATATTTTCCATCTGTTGAATTTCAAATTATATTAATTTTATATTGTATTAATTTAAGATTCAACAGATGCACTGGATAGATATTAAGCCAAGTATTAAATAAACTTGTTAATAAATATAGTATTCAGTACCATTTTTTCTCTGTTAATTTGATAGAATATAAAAAAATAAAAATCACATAATAAATAAGAATCGTAATTAATAATAAATAAATATGTTGCAAATAATTTGGTAAATTGTACAATAAATTGTCAGAATCTGTAGCAACATTTATTTGGCTACTAAAAAATCAAATTATTGTATGGATGATAAAATTCAATAATAAAATAGATCTGTAAATATATATATATATATATAAAGTCAAAAAGTAATTTTCGAAAAAATTTCAGAAATAATATTAGTAAAAAGAAATCCATTATTTTTGCATGAAATTGAATGGAAAAATAATGGATTTCTTTTTACACCTAATATTATACAAACATTGAATACACTTGGAAGTTTTCCAATCATATATTGTCAATTTAAGGTTTCATTTAGCAGAAACAAACTAAACCCTTCACCATCTCTACCGATTTTATCGGTGTCTTCTGTTCTTTGTAAAATAAAATATATTCGCTTGCAAAAAAACGTAAAAAAATTAATCAAAACAATTATATCATATATTTGAAAAGCTGGATGTATTACAAAGTTAAAACTAGATATATTATAAAATTCAATACATTTATTAAAATTATTACAGCGTGGTAAGGCATAAAATTAGATGTATTACAAAATTCAGTACGACTATTACAGTAATGGTAATGACAATCTAATAAAAATTCTTGTGTTAACATTAATAATTAATACAAAATTAAAATATAATGTGCATTATTAACTAATATTAACTAATATTAAAAAAGATAAGTAACACTTTCAAAACGCTTATATTACAATTAATAATTAGTTTTTACTTCTATATATGTATATATTCTTTCTATATATGTATATATAGATGTAACCATTTATGTTTAACAACTTTACAAGCAAGGTTGAGTTCGGAAAAGTGTTGCAGCCGTTTTGTCCACGACTGTACATATAAGAAAAAGGATTACTTATAAGAATTTGAATCATGTCCTTCCTCGGCTTTCATTTCTTCGAACACATATCTCACATCATGAGAAATTTCGTAACATATTTTGTTGATAAATTATAGACGAATAATCAAATACAAATAATCAATCCTGAATACGATTAAAATATATCGAAAAAAACTCTGGAACGGTTATTTCCGATCCGCTGAAAATTTTTTTTAGTGGACCAAAGAATGCTTCAAAGCATTTGTAGCATCATGCGATTGTAGTCTATCCTCTGGTTTATAAAAATCGACATTGATCGCGTTTCAGTAGACTCAACTGTTGCGAAACGGATCTGTCAGCGCTCTCATTGTTATTGTATTGTTCTTTTAGATAGATTAATATAATAGCAGCAAGAGAGAGAAAGAGAGAGAGAGAGAGAGAGTGCTCACAGATCCGTTTCTCAACAATTGATCTATTGAATGGGATCATTGGTTTCGACTTCAACAATTATTCGAAATTGAACTGATTTTTGATATCAAAAATTGTTCGAAATCGAGCTGATTTCGATATCAAAAATTATTTGAAATCGAAATCGAGCTTGATTTTGATGTCGAAATTTTTTCAAAAGCGAGTCTGTCTGAATCTTGAAACGTTGAAATGTTGAATTTCTATTTCTTTTGATTATTTCGATATCATTTCGACATCATTTCTATTAATTATTTTTCTCTGGGTGAGACATCATCTCGTGCCCAGAATACTTGGTGTGATTGCAGTGACCATGGTGACCACCTTATGCAGCATCTCAATGAAAGTTTCGCTTACTGTCAAAGCACTGGAAATATATGATTCTATCATCGAACTAGAATTCCATTGAATGGGTTTTGTGAAAAATCAAAATTGTGAAAATTAATCCGATAACTTTAACGGCACTCTCGAAGCAAATGCGCGCGCGACGAACTGGCTGCGATTCGTTTATTTTACGTTCAATTAAATCAGCGACGAGGATACGTTTGTTCCCTCGTAGGATTTTCACATAAAGAGAACGATTTTACTTAAGTATCTAAAAATTTATCTAGATATACAAATAATTCAGATAGATCTGAAAATTTTTAGATATTTAAAAAACCTATTCTTTTCGTGTATCTTAGAGAAATGATAATGGAATCGACATCGAATAAACATTGATTCGAAATCATCAAATCGATCATTTCTCATTGATCCTTAGGGTATTGAACTCTTCCAACATTAAGATCATACCTGTGAAAGAGAAGATACCCGAAAAATACTATTATTTATATTACTATACAATTATCGATTAATTTTTAAAAATGAATATCGAACACACGTCAATTTTGAAATAAATTCATAGCAGACAAAAGGTTTGAATTTCTTATTATCTATAAGATATGATTAGCATCAATTGAATGAGCTGAAGATTAATAAAAATGAAATATTTCTCTTAGCGACAAAGTTACGCTTTCTTTTCCAAAGTTACGCTTAATTTTATTAGGGAACTTTTATTGTTACAAGTATGAATATTATCAACACTAAAATTGTATATGACATATACATATATGTATATATATTTAACATATACTATGTCTCTATAATTAAATGTACATAAAAATACTTTTATTTTAAGAATACAATAAAAATTTAAGTATTTTGTTTACGGCTCTATATTAAATTATATTATTATTATTACAAAAATAATTTTACGTTTAATTTATGAAAAATGTTATATTGCGTGTGCATTAACTTCTACATATTTATAAAACATTTCATTGAAGTTATTAATTTCAATATGTGTCGTTTAAAAGTATCGTAAGTAATAAGTATCTATTATGTATGGTGGAAGAGGACATGTGTCTTCTTTTTCCATATTATTATACTTGATGGAAGCATCTATTATGCATAGTGAAAGAAAACAACGTCTT
>NW_017259548.1:750810-761638 GCF_001594045.1 Atta colombica | reverse complement strand
ATATATATATCGTATGAATAAAAATTCCGCGAGAATAAAGTAATCTAATCTAGATTATCTGCACATATATTTTGTTCGCTCGATATTTGTTAGTTGATACGTATGTATTTCATTCTTCAATGTACACATATGGATTTTACAGTATAATTCTCACAAGGTTTCTAGAGGATTTATAGAAACAATCTATTTTTTAAATTCTTATGAAGAGTATTAAACGCGTTTGTGTCTCGTGCAAGAATTAATTCGAATTACTAGCCGATCGGAAACGATGACGAAGACGCTACAGATAGCATTGGCACCATTATTAATCATTGGCTCGTTCTGCAGTTTGGTCATGTTCGAATATCCTCTTGGACAATTAAGGCCGTATTTTTCTTGCCTGTATACTTCGGTCACATGGAGTTATCTTACATATTCCTATTACTATTCATATTATATCGATAGTTGGGATAATAAAATGTCCGATTGGATAGAAATTATAACCATAATCACCACGATTACATCCATACTTGTCAACTACTTTTATTTTAAGATAAAAATTTTAAAATATATTCATGTATAGTCTATTAGTCTCTAATATTATTTGATTTATTAAAGGTTTTTATTTAATCTTTTTCTTACTTTTAATCATTTTCTTTATTGAGAGTATCAAAGTCTTAATCTCACAATTTCAATAAATATAAATTTATAACAAGTTTTTGAACAGATCAATTTTAATATTTATATTATTATTTATTGTAGATTGGTATAGAAATATGTTTGGTAATGTGAATATTTGTATTACTTTCCGAAATTAGCTTTTAACATAGCTTTTTTAAATCTTATATGTTACAAATATTAATCATTCAAAAATTTCACAATTTAAAGATTAGAATGTAAAGGGAAGTAGGACCCAGCAAACGAGAATGGATTAAAATAAATTAAATGGATTCAGATTTTCAGAAATATTGATTCACGAAAATTAAAATGAATGCTTTTCAATCCTGAATGCATTTTTATTCATTTATAGGAATTGCATGGAGCATATTTCTATGCCTTTCTAAAAATAATATTAGCTTTTTCTGTGCATTGTGAATATTGTTTAATTCAAAATTTTGAACAAGAAATGCAGTTTTTCAACCCAATTGCATCCAATTGAATTTAATGAAATCCAATTGAATTCAATTAAATCCAAAAAAAGTATTCGCTATTTAAAATACGCATTCAGATAGAAAAAAATTTCAATCCATTTTAATCTATTCTCGTTTGCTGGATACAATATCATACTCTCTTACTTCTATAAATTATCTCTATTTGTATCCTTTTCTAACTTCTTTCTTTTTATTATCTTCTCTCTGTCCTTCCATAGTTTTTTTCAGTACTCCTTTAAGTTCATCTAAATCCTCTCTCCATATTTTCTTTATTATCTCATTTTTGTCTATTCTTCTTCAAAGCTTCCACCTACCTCCTTACATTCATTAATTAATATTCCATGTTATCTTCACCGCGTTACAGAAAAGATACCTCCTCTCTTCTTTTCCTAACTAGTGTTTATTTTTTCTCTCCAGATTTCTACATCTTAATTTAATTAATGCTCTCATTTCACCCCCTTTTCTTATTTTCATATTCTCACTCCTCAAATAATTTGGTAACCTATTCTCGATTCCTATCTCTTTATATCTCTTGTTATACTTTGCCCTATTTATTCTTTTCCTTTCCCATTGCCTCTGTAATCCCTTTTCCTACTTATTAATAAATATATAATATATAATATAAATCTTTTTCGAATCTTTCTTGTCCCATCACTTCCTCTATCCCACCCATTTCTATTATAATACTTCTCTCTCTCCACACCATATTTATCGTTCCAACCCAATTTTTACTTTTCCTCTCGGCATTCTCTAACCTAACAGATTCCCAGTATTTCCAGATTTAATCTTTTCCTCATACCTTCTTGCTCTTAAACTCCATCCCACCTTAAGTTTATCTATTATCAATTTTCTCATAATTACATATCTTGGAGTACAAAAATCTAAGTTAAAAATCCACCTCACATAATCCAACATTATTATTTCTAGTTCACCCTTTTCCTCCCAACCCCATAACTCTACCCCATACATACACTATTATTTTTTATCAAATATTTAAATAGCATCCATCTCCTGTACTAAAATCGTTCCTACACATCTTTTTTTCCAATCCCCATATCTTTCTTGTAATCATTTTTCCTTTGCTACTTAGCTCTTTAATTTGATTTTTGTAATCCCATTTCCTATCCAAAATAAAATCTAAATATTTAAATTCTATCTTATCTAATTTCTTATTTCCCTATTTCTCTTTCTTTTTTCTCTCAGTTTCCCTCCACACATCATTATTTTTGTCTTTTCTATACATAGTTCTAGTTTCCTCCTCTCCAAGAATTTTCTGAACGTGCACATCATATCTTGCAACATTTCCCTATTATTAGTCATCAAAATTAAGTCCGCATGCTAATAGATCTTGTCCCTGTCAAGTCCAATGCCTTCTACCTTCCTTTTCTTTAATTCGTTATCTATATCCGCAATATATAAGTTAAACAACGGGTGGACTCATCACACAGCCTTGTCTTATTCCTTTCATTGTCCTAAATTGTTTCATGTATTCTTCCTTCGACCTTATTCTCATCTTCGTCTTCTCTATCTTCCTTACCAGATATTCACTTACTCCTTTGTCTCTTAGAATTTCTCACAGCTTTCCACTTTATTGAAGGCGGCTTTTAAATCCGCAAACAATATATACATTTTTTTCTTGCCTTCTTCCAGATTCCTTTTCCTTTGTATCAAGTGCGTCAATATGAACGCTTCCTATTTCTTCCATTTTCTCTCTCTGCCATTTTCCTATTATTTTCTGTAATCTCTTTCTTTACTTTCTAATTCATTCTTAATTTCTACTAATTTCTTCTCTTTTTTTCTCTTTTTAATTTTTTAATTTCTCTACCTAAATCTTCTTGTATCCTTTCTAATTAAAGATTATGCGTTTTGCGAATTTTTTCCGTGTCCAGATCCATTCTTGAAATGCCAATGTTTCGCCTTGCAGTCCACTTCATCAAGGCGAGGAGCAGCTTGATACTGAGCTGTACCTCCGTTTTTTTTATATTACGTTACTTGTTGGATGAGAGAAAAGAAGAAAATTGTGGGTGAAGATGGGGGGAATTGGTCAGTTTTTAATAACTGGAAGAAATGGTTTCCCATATTTTATTTATGTTGTAGCTATTATCTCTATTTAGATTATTAGGATGTTTTTGTATTTCTACGGCTTCTCTATACTTTCTTAAAAAATATGATGTAATGTTGACTATTGTGGTCGTTTTGTCAAATAATATTTGATGTCCTGTTTCAATGTTGTATTCTGATAATGTTGACTGCGTGGCGTGTTTTAGTCTGACATCATGTTGGTGTTCTTTTATCCGTTGATCATTCTTCCGGTTTCTCTAATGTATTCTTGTCTGCAGGTACAAGGTATTTTGTATACTCCTGTGGAGCTGAGTGAAAATCTTTGATTTTTAGGATTTTTTAAGATTTATTTTATCTTTTTAGGTGATTGGAAGATAACAAGTTCGATAACAAGTATTGTGTTTGTTTAATATCCTGCCAATCCGATCTGTTATTTCTTTGATATGGGAGAATGGACAGGATTTTTTCATCTGGTTATGTATCAGAGACCGTTATCTTGTTTGCATTTTTATTGATTATTTTTATTATGTCTTTTTTGTCGTGTCCGTTTTTCTGTAAGGCTAGTTTTAGGTGGTTGAGTTCTGTCTGTAAATGTTTTTTGTCAGAGATGTAAAAGCTCTATAAGTAATTTGATTGCAGACTATTTTTATGCTAGGCAGTAGTATGACTCGGCATGTAGATATCTATCTGTGTGTGTTGATTTTCTGTACATTTGATGGCCTAAGGTACCATCAACTTTCTTAGAGACAAGAACATCTAAGAAAGGAAGTTTTCTGTTTTTCTCTATGTCTACAGTGAAGAGGATATTCGGACTGTTGATTGTTGAGGAAAATAAGGAATTTATGAAGTTCGGCTCTGCCGTGTCTTCATATCACGAATGTCGTCTATATAACGGAACCAAACTTCTGATTTTTTGAGCGTTTTTCTAAGGGGACTCTTTTTCATTCATTTCAAAATGCTCCATGAAGATGGCGATTACAGGAGAAATAAGAGAGCCCATTGCTGCTCCTGAAATTTGTTCATAAAATTGATTGTTATAGGAGAAGTAAGTAGTTGTTAAGCTCACACTTAGAATGTGAGGCCTTTATTATTTTTAATGTGTCTTTTATCGGGATTTGTGTAAAATGGGTTTCGAAACTTACAAGCGGGTCTGTGAAACGTAGTCGGATTTTTTGGATCTTTTATATGAAGTCCGTTGAGTTGGTTATGTGTGATTCGGATTTTTCAGTGAGGGGTTGTGTTTGTGCTACGAAGCGGGATAAGTTGTATGTCGGGGAGTGTATGGCTGAGTGAATCGGTCTGAGGGAATGTTTAGTTTGTGTACTTTTGGTAGTTCGTATAGTCTTGGTATGAGAGGATTTGTAGGTTTTAATGTTGATTTTATTTTACTGAAAATGTTGTTTTTCTCCATTAGAATCTTGATGTTCTGTACGATTGCATTAGTTGGATCTTTGTCAAGCTTTTTGTATGTTTTGTCCGAAAGAAGGTTCTTCAATTTTTTCTTGTAGTCTGATGTGTTCTTGACTATGGTCATTGCCTTTGTCGGCTGGAAACACGATGTATGTGTCCCTGTTCAGGTCTTGAAAGTTCAATCGCTCTTGTCTAGTGATATTTAATGGAGGAAATTTGACTTTGGAAAAGATACCTATCTGGTTACCTATCTGTGGATATTATCTGCATGTTCTGATGTGTTCTGGGAGTCGGTAGATGATTGACTCTATTTGACTAATAATCTCTTCCTTTGGAATTTTTTTAGATACCACTGCGAAGTTAGGGCCTTTGGAAGAAAGTATAGAGAAGTATAGAGATACAAAAACACCTTAACAATCTAAATAGAGATAATGTATCAACATAAATAAAATATGGAAAACCATTTTCCCGGTTATTAAAGACCGATCAATTTCCCCTACTTCCCCCCTCCCCCAATTCTCTTCTTTCTCCCCACCACTCCAATAAATAACATAAGGAATATAAAAGGAACGGACTATCCGGAGAAACAGTTCAGTATCAAGCTGCTGATGAAGTGGACTGCAAGATTCACGTTGGCATTCCGAGAATGAATCTGGACACGGAGGAAATCCGCGAAATCTTTATATAGAAAGCACCTGTGAAAGCCTCAAAAATATTATTTCTAATTCTAATTCTTGTTACCTCCCTTTCTACTAAATCTCTCATTTCTTTTCTCACCTCTTCCCCTTTCCTGTCTAATCTTTTCCTTTATTTCCGCTTTCCTCTAAACTTTTCTCCTTTGACATATTAAACGTAATCTTTTTTTGGCTATCTGTGGCTTTCCTCGTATCAACAAACGTAATTGTTTCTCATCCGTTTTATACTTCCTTGTCTTACCGATGCCGAACATATTCTTACTTCTCGCCTCTCTTGCGCGCCTTTTTACGCGTCTTTCCATCTTAACTTCTGTCATCTTGTCATGAAAAGCTTTTTTTACCGCACTTCCTTCGACCTCCCCTTCAATTACTCGCCTGTATCTCGCATCAAACTATCTAATTAGCTCTTAAATAAGCCTCTTGCTGAGTTAACTAAACTCTCAGAATATCGCTAAGACCCACTCGCATTGCTTACACTCTCCCATCTGCCTTCTATCCAAGTCCAAGTCTTTTTAATATAAAAAGACTTTAATATAAAAGTATAAAAAATTCATATGAAGTTCATACTCCTTTCGATTTACTTCAAATCATTCTCAACAGAATTAATATAATTCTATTCATTAGGGATTACTTACTTCTTTCTGGTTAGCAAACTGGAATGAAGCTAAGAAACTTCTTTATGATGTTAAATAGTTCGCATCATAATTGATGCATTATTTGAACTGAATAAAATTATATGAACTGAATAGAATTCCGTTGAGAATGACTTGAAATAAGTCGAAACGCGTACGGACTTTATACGAATTTTTTATCTTTTATATTAAAAATGGACATATAAATATATTTGCGCACCAAGTACCGGGATTCCTATATACTTCCTCTTATATTCTAGTCTTTAAATTGTTTAATATTAAGCATTCCTTTAACATTAATTATTATTCTTGTTATTGTTTAATCAAGTTTCAATAATTCTTCATCTATCACGTTATCTATACACATTGCAATAACAATTTTTATTAAAATATAATTAAAATATAAAGTAATAATTTTTTTTATGTCGCATAATCGATCAATATGATTTTTTTAAGGAATTGAAACTGTGCTTGCATGAACTTTCCATAGTAGACAACACATTGGAAGCACTCGGTGTTCCAAAAGAATACCAACGGTTGCGTAGCTGGATATTTCGAATAATAATTGGATTGATTGTATACACATTTTTTGATTTAGCATTATTTTTACTGGATACGTTTTTTGTTATAATTGATGAACTTGATGAATTTAACATTGATTATATTTATAAAACACTTCTGATACAGTATCCAGAGTTTGTAAATATCTTAAATGCTCTAATTTGGGGAACTATCCTTGGGTTAGTACATAGGGTGTCTTAAAATGTCGCCAAATATTTTGTGCGCTGATAGAGTGAACTGAATTGAAAAGTCGTTTATTATTTTATAATTTTCGCAATAGTTAACAAGATATTATAATTACTAAAAATCGTTGAATTGATTTTCAATAATTTTTTACTTACTATTTTTTACTACAAACACTGTCAACTTTACAGAAAAACAACAAGAAACAAAAATTGTTTATTTTTTTCTCAAGAAAATTTTCTGAGAATTTTTTAGTACCGCATTTTTTCATGTTGGTAAAAAATAGTTGCTAATAAGCAAATGCTGTATTAAAAAGTTGATAAAAAAATTCTGAAAATATTATATGAAATATAATAAAACATAAAAATAAGTAACAAAATTTTTATTTATTCTGATTTTGATTATTATTAATAACGCAATTAAAATATATATACATAATGCATATATCTTATTTTTAATAAGATATAATAAACGATTATAATTAAATCTCTTTCAATGGATTCAGATACACAAGCTCCAGATTTCATAAAGTCAATGATCGTTTACATGAACTTTATTCAGATCTTTTCGAAAATAATGAAGATAGAAGACAAAATAAATGCATTTTGGTGCATCAATGGATAACGGGAGCTAAGGATTGCAAACAATATGTATTTATTATAATGTAATTTTTTTTTAAGAATTGCTTTACATATCTATGAGTATATATGTATACAATATGCCTCATTTTTAGCACGTAATATTTCAAAAAATATAAAAGATTTTAAAAATTGTTTTTGAAAATGCAACAATTCGGGAAGGAGGGAGGGAGCATGTTTTGGTTATTATTTTTTTTATTATTATTTTTTTCTAAATAAATAGAGGCATCAAAAAGATATGATGGCCATTTTTGCTTTTTTAAATGGAATTATACGATTTTCTTCTGTAATGAACGTTCTTCCTTCGACTTTATTCTCATCTCCGTCTCCGCGTACATTTTATTTATCTTTCTTATCAGGTATTCATTTACCCCTTTGTCTCTTAGAATTTCCCGCTTAGAGCTTACCTCTCTCCATCTTTTTTTCCTTCCCCTTTTTGTTCCTTCATCCATCTGTTAATCGGGTTAGTTCTCCTGAATTTTCTCTCCTCTTAACTTAACTTAAATCATTTTCAATAAAAATCCTATCTCCTTTTAATTTATTCTTATTCCTCATTATTTCTCTCTTTTCCTCCTCACCTCCTGCTCTAATCTAAAACTATTATTGTTCCATTTATCTTAGAGAAGGCTACCCTTGCATTCTATCCTTAGTCTTTCTTTTGTAAATTCGTTGACCCATCTTTTCCTTTCTTTTCCATCTTTTTCAATCTCTTTCAGTATATCCAACCCTTTTATAATAATATTCCTTCTCTTCTTCTCTTTCTCATTATCCGAAACTCATTTCTTTAAAACACCAACCTCTCTGCAACTTAGTCCCCCTTCACTTACCATAGATCCCGCTCTCAAGTAACTTCCTTCCCTCTTACTGAAACTATTCATACTCCCTCGTTGTCACATTCGTTTTCTTTCTCTTTATTTATCTTCCCTATGCTTCCTATTTCCTCTATGCTCTCTGCCATTCTCTTATTTTCTTTATTATTTCCAATTTTTTCTTAATCTCCACTAATTCTTCCTTTCTTTTTCTCTTAATTTCCTAATTTCTCTATCTACATTTTCTTGTATATCCCTTCTAATTCTTGCTATCTCCCTTTCTATTAAATCTTTCATTTCTTTTCATACTCCTTCCCATTTTTATCTTCCCTTCCTTTCCGCTTTTATATTTTCCTCTAAACTTTTCTTCTTTGATATATTAAACGTAATTTTAACCTTTTTGGCTACCTGTGGCTTTCCTCTTATCAACAAACGTTTCTCATTCGCTTTATATTCTCTGTCTTACTAATGCCGGGCAAAATTCTTACTTGTCGCCTCTCTTGCGCACCTTTTTATCCGTTCTAACGTCATTTTTATTCTTGAAACACTATTTTTTTACTGCACTTCCTCCGACTTCTCCTCGAATTATTTGCTTGTATCTCACACCAGACTATCTAATTAGTTCTTAAATGAGTCTCTCGCTAAGTTAACCAACCTAACGCCTAGAATATCGCTCGCACTGCTTTCACTCTCTCATGCGCCCTCTAACCAAGAACAAACCCATTTTTAATATAAAAGTATAAAAAGTCCGTATAAAGTCCATACGCGTTTTGACTTACTTTAATTTCATTCAACGGAATTAATAAAATTTTATTCATTATAAGAATTACTTGTTTCTTTCTGGCCAGTAAACTAGGATGAAACTAATGAACCTCTTTGTAATGTTGGCATCATGGTTGTCTTACTTGAACTGAATAGAATTATATTAATTCCGTTGAGAGTGATTTGAAGGAAACGCGTATGGGTTTTATATGAACTTTTTATACTTTTATATTAAAAATGGACATATAAATTTTTCCATTGTTATACTTGCGCAAGTACCGCGCTGAGAGACTCCTATTTTCTCTTATATTCTCCTCTTTAAATTATTTATTATTAAATTGTTTAATATTAAGAAGTCCTTCAACATTAATTATTATTCTTATTATTGTTCAAATTTCAATAACTTTTTATCTATCACGTTACCTATATACACTATGATAACAATTTTTATTCAAATATAAAGTAATAATTTTTTTTTATGTCGCATAATCGATCAATATGATTTTTTTAAGGAATTGAAACTGTGCTTGCATGAACTTTCCATAATAGACGACACATTGGAAGCACTCGATGCTCCAAAAGAATATCAATGGTTGCGTAGCTGGATAATTCGAATAATAATTGGATGGATTGTATACATTTTTTATGACTTAACATCAATACTTTTTTATCTGCTGCGTTATGATGATAAGATGCTCATAGATTTTGTTGTGATTTATAAAATATTTCTGATGATTTATCCAAACAGTATAAATATCTTAAATGCTATGATTTGGGGAACTATGCTTAGGTTCGTATCTAGGATGTCTTAAAATGATCGCCAAATATTTCGTGCGCTGATAGAGCGAACTAAACCGTCGGAAAGTCTTCTATCATTTTGCAATTTTATAATAGTTAAATGTTAATTATTAAAATCGTTGAATATTGATTTTTCAATAATTTTTTATTCCAGCATTATCACTTTACAAAAAAACAACAAGTAATAAAAATGTCTTATTTTCAAAATGAAAATTGTGTATTTTCTTCTCATAGAGTTCTGATGACAATTTTTTCAGAATTTTTTAGTATCATATTTTCTCATTAGTTAGTAAAAAAATAGTTACCAATAAGAAAATGCAGTACTAAAAAGTTGAGAAAAAATTCTGAAAATATATAAAATATAATAAAACAAGTAACATAATTCTTAATCTAATTTTGAATATTTATTAATAACGTATAAATATATGTATATAATGCATATTTTATATATAATGCATATTTTTAATAAAAGACATTATAACTAAATCTCTTTCATTCAATTTAGATGTATAAGCTCCAGATTTCATCAAGTCAATGATCGTTTAGATGTACTTTATTCAGATCTTTTCGAAAATAATGAAGATAGAAGACAAAACAGATGTATTTTAGTGCATCAACGGATAACGAGAGCTAAGGATTGTAAACAATATAATATAATGATTATAATGTAATTTATTTTTAAGAATTGCTGTTTACACACCTGCAAGCGCGTATATGTATACAGTATGCCTCATTTTTGGTACAAGTAATATTTCAAAAAGTATAAAAGATAAAAAAAAATATTTTTGAAAATGCACCGATTCGGCAAAGAGCATACTTTGATTACATTATTTTTTTCTACAAGAGGCACCAAAAAGATATGATGATCATTTTTGCTTTTGAAATTATATGAGTTTTACACAATAATTCCTATAATCATTCTGTGTATTAAAGTATTAATGTAGAGATATCCATAAAGCAATAATTTATGAATATAAAAGAAATCCGGAATAATTAGTAAATAGAGTACATAGATATATCTATTACCTACTTAATATTATTATAAAACGACAAAACAATAATATTACATAAAAAATATATTATTTTCTGAGAAACATTGGTTATCATTGTTGCAACGAGATATTTTAAATATATATATATATATATATA
>NW_017259548.1:737442-750782 GCF_001594045.1 Atta colombica | reverse complement strand
ATTATTATAACATATATAATATATGTATGCGTATATATATATATATACATATATAAATATACATACACAAAAATAATTAATTTCAACTGTATGAAATAATTGCACGTTTTGAACCGATGATAATTAAAACTATAGTTTAAAATTCTAAAAATGCTTAGTATTTTGCTTTTCGTCTCTTTAGGATTCTTTTAATTACAACAATTACGATTTATTTATTTACAGGCACATCCATTTACAGTTATGTCTTATATCACACAAACTAAATAAAATATTCATCATACAATTGTTATTACAAATGTTATGGTACTTTTCAAACACTATTGTGTTCTATATCAATATATATTTTATGCTCGCGGATCAACAATATAATAATATAACATGGACATCAATGTACCGTTGTTTCGTTATAATTTTATATTTTGTTCGGTATAGCACCTTAAATCTCACAATAAACTACATATGTCAAATTATTTACTGTAAGGTATAGAAGAATTAAAACATTACTAATTATTTATAATTAGAATAATAAGCACATGCGACAATTTTGCAACAATAAATTTACTATATCGAAGTTTTCTTCGAAACAACCTTATTTATTCGGAGCAAAATTTTCAATTTTACTACAAATTTTCTTCTTTTACTTACAAACTATCGTATAAAAATAATTTTAGATTAACGAGACAGTAGCAATTCTTCACAAATTATCCAATTATAATCTCAATGAGGACTTACGTGAACAGGTAAATAATCATAACAAAATAATAGTAAATAGAATTTAAACTATTTTATGGATAATTTTACTAGCACTCACGGAAGTTCGGACACCTGCATAAATTTTAAACCCAACGAAAAAAATTGGGCAAAGAATTAAGACATTATTATAAAACAGCAACTGTACTACACTCTATATATTTTACACTCTTATATATTTTAGGATACTTATACACATTACATAACATTACAGCTAGAGATAAATAGGCTAGAAAAAATTTTATAACTTATTTTTTATTTTATATGCCGAAAGCGAACATTTGAAATTTATTAATTATATTGTACTATCAATGTACAAAATAAACACTATGCATTTTAACAAATTGAAAATGTTTTATAAAATTTTTATATTTATAAAATTTTTGTAATTAATTGTAATAGAGTAACTCCGGTAAATACGCTGCACTGAGATTTATGCCGCAGAAGTCAGAAAAAATAGGAGATAATTTTTCTGCAACTACTCTGTTACATGTCTTTATGTTATATTTAGTGTTATAATTTCAGTTTCTTACTGTTAATATTAATGAAATTATTGTGAATTGAATCGATTTGTCACTATGTTATAAATTAAAAATCTACATAAAATGATTACTGTAAGACGTGCAAAAGACTTAGTAGTTATTTTGTGATATATGAGTGTAGAGGAATAGTAAAGTATATTATATAACAAAATACAAGTACTCTTTGTTCTTGTATTCTTTGTTTAATTTGTTGTCTTATATATCCCCCTATTTGGGACAACAGCATTTTTAATGGGCGAGATTTATGCCCAAAGCATAAAGTGCGCAGATTGAATTCAGTACCTAAATGCATTATATGAAATATATATCTCATGTCATAACACTTGTTCCATATGTAATACATATGGAAAGATAGTACTTATTATTTATTACTTTATATACATATTTATCATTCTTATTCCTTAATAAAATTTTATAAACGCATTTTATAAGTTACTGTGTCATTTTGCGTCTCTTATTTATTATGAATTATTTTTAAATTTTTCATGAGCCGTATATACTTCACTCCCCCTCCCCCTCTCCCTTCAAAAAGTCATATTCCCTATGGGATATATGGCAAAAACGCAAAGATTTAAAAAAGTTCATTTTTTAATACGAAATATAAATAATTCGAATTTCTATATTTTTTAAATATTTTTTTCATAATAAACAGTACAAAGTTTTTACTGATACAGTTCATTTACTTTAAACATAATAAATAATATTTAATAAATTAAATTTTTGATTGGTGCGTATATACCGGAGTTACTCTATATGTACATATACGTAGCCCAAAAGATATGAAAGAATACATTTTTAAATTTGTAACATTGATCAATTATAATTGAGTTATTTTCAGTCATTTCTGTATAGATCGTCACAATTTTTCTCAATATGTCGTAAACTTAACTAAAACAATGGAGTTATATAATGTAACTTAAGAAAATACGTTAAATTTGTCTCAAATTTAATTATTAATATGAACGTTTATATTTTAAAACTGAAAAGTTGATTGATTTTTTATATGATCATTTAGAATTTATGTTAATCTGAACTTTCATGAAAGTTATAATGTTTATTCAATTGCTTATTTCAATTAGATTTTACAATTTATATTGCAAATAAAACAAAGGGAGGCAAAATTTGGCATTGGACTTTTCCATTTTGGATATAATTTCATTTGTCAGGTACGTACAATATTAATTAAAAGTAATATATATAAGTAATAAATATAAGTATATTTGTATAGAATAGAATAAAATAAATTGTATGCTTCTACATTTCAATTTTGGAAATTACATAAATATCTAAATGGCAACATATATAATAATTGAGAAGCCACTTCTCAATTAATTGTATTTTTATATTTTTCATTGTTAATTTATATATTCAAAGTTTTTTGTATTAATTGTTCTCAGTTTAACATAAATATTTTTATTAAGTATAATGAAAGCATATTTTTTCAGTTCTACAATGCAGCTTTGTCTGTCCTGATGACTTTAATATCGGTATGACGATATATAATTCATAATAGACCTTCTCTCTAATGCATTAAAAAAATGGTTTTGATGTCAACGTATATAATTAAACTGCACTTTGACCAAACCAATTTCAATTGTTATGATATGATTCAAGATTTTACAACAATGTTTGGATTATATTATATTATATTATAACATATTATAAAGATTTATTTGATATTTTTCAGTTGGATTTAATTGAAAAAAAAAACCTTTACTAGACATATATTATCAGAATTACGATGAACATCTGAGCACACTCTAATAGTTTAATTATTTTATTAACGTTTTATTGAATAAATGCTATTGAAAAAATTTCGCTAAAATTATTCCACGTTTTGAAATATTTTTCGGTAAAATTTCAGCATTTCAGAAAAATTTTAGTTCAATTTCAGCGATTTTTAATTGAAAAATTCATGTTTAGCAAAATTTCAGCAAAATTTCTGAAAAATTTTAGCAAAAATTTCAGAGAAATTTCAGAGTAATTTCAGTTCAGTTTCAACGATTTTTCAGTATGTTAACTGCAAAATTCATTTTCAATGAAATTTCAACAAATTTTTAGCAATGATATTTCGTTGAAATGTTCCAAAACGTGGAATAATTTCAGCGAAACTTTCACCAGGGTATACACGTAATATGTGCCTATATTTTATTAATAATAGTAATTGAATATAAATATAAAATTGAATATAAATACACAATAAAAATTGAATATAAATACACAGATATATAGATAAAATACATGTAATCCATCATATGTATGCTTATTAATAAAACATGTACGTATTTTGTATGTATTTTGAAAAAATAAAATGCTAATATATCATTTTTCAACTTTTTAGTTTCATTTTTAACCTATCTAAACAATTCCCAGAGAAAATGTTTTATTCATAATTATATAAAATTATAACATAGATAATTATATGTAATTATATTATAATTTTATATAATTTTATAAAAGCTTTCTCTCGGGTACTCAAGCGAGAGAAAAATTTTATATTAAACAAAAATAATTATTATTCGTAATTACTGCAAAATAGTAATAAATCCTGTTTTACATCGCGTTTTGATTCCAAATGAATGATTTCTATATACGAAATATCTGTTCCGTGATACATGCATGATTGTCATGTTGATCTTGTTATTGTTATTTAAGTTATTATTCAGACTAGTTAGATATACTCGATAAGCTCCATCAAGGAGCCAACAGATCTTCTTGATGTCATAGGTATTTAGTCGCGCGGGAAAGGCGTGAACGAGGTATTCGGTCACTCACTATGATTTTTAAATAAAGAAATTATTTTATGTCAGGCTTTGCGTTAAACTGGAAATGAGGATTCGGCAGGTAATGAAAGAATGGAAAAGTGAAGTTTGCGGATTAGGCGAACTTCTAAATAGAGGATGAAGAATTTATCAAACAGTTCGGTGATTGTGGGAGTATGAGGACGATAAGTGAGATATCGTATTTAATAGAAGTTCGACAGCAGTGGAAATGAAAGATTAAGTGCAGAGGCTGGAAGGGAAATTAGTTAAGATATAATAATAATAGTCGATGCATAATGTATAAAAAGAAAGAAAAAAAGAAAAAAATAAGAATGGAAATGATTAATCACTTTTTCCGATGAAGCCCTCGCCTGGATTAAACATTTTCAGACTCTGGAGTTCGCTTCAAAGAGATGATGGCACAAGTAGGAATCATTGGACTTAACTCGATTATTGATGATGCTTTAGGTATTGTTACTGCTGCCAATTCTAACAATGCTACCCACAAAAACTAATTGCTCCTGCTCGCGAGATCACTTATTTATATAAGACTATCTTTGGAGGTAGTTCCTTAGTTAAATGTGTCTAGTTGGGAAATCGAGGAGATGGAGTGGTGGGATTTTTCCTTTTCCTTGATATGATAACAGTTTTAATCATGCATGCTTAAGGGCATTAATTGTCTTAAGTTAGCTCCACTCGCGCTACAAGTTTTGATTTGCTTCTATTCTTATTGATAGTAATACATCATCTTTCTAAAAAAAGATTTCAAGTTCACGATCGCCCATTAGTTTCATTACAGGGAGAGAATTATCGATTTTTCTTATCAGTGATTGCTTAAGGCTTAGTTACAAATGGGAAAAAAATCATCTATGTTTCATCAAATTGCTCTAACAGATTTAATTTAATAGTCATGCTCCTTGAGAAACAAGAAGCGTGAGTTACAATTTTGATTTTCCCAATTGAAAAGTGTCATTATTAATTTATGAGCCTATCTTAAGCCTATGCGTGAGATCATTATCATTGGACTCGCGTGATATTGGCATGAGATGATTAAACATTTCATCTTCTTTCGAGTATCATGTTCGCGCTATTCTTATAATCGTGGGAATCGGTTCACGGTATTGCTTAACACCTTGATATCAATGGTTTAATGATTATTTGATAATTTCCTTTTCCATGCAAAAGGAGATTCAATGCTTAATTTTTAATTGTGTTAATGCTAAATTTATCACATATCACTCATCTTCTAAATAGTTTTTCGACTAGAAACTTCTCCTCAACAATTCTTGTTATCGATTGTATTTGTTCGTGTTTTACTTTATTGATCAAACGTTCGCGAGACGAAGAAATCGTGGAGTCCATTGGACATAACAATCGTTTTTCAACTTTCTAGTTTTATTTGTAACTATCTAATTAATTCCCGGGAAAAACATCTTATACATAATTATATAAACATCTTATACAAAATTATATTATAGGTAATCAAATCTAATTAAATTATAATTTTATATAATTTCGTATAACTATATACATTTGTTTTTTTTGGTAAATATTCGAGCGAGAAAAAATTTTATATTAAATAAAAATAATTATTATTCGTAATTATCCACGAAATAGGAATATATTCTGTCACGCTTTGATTCAAATAAATATCAAATGAATGAAAATCATATGAAATATCTGTTCCGTAACACAAGATTGTTATTTTGAGTCTCTTATGAATAGTTAACTTTAGTACATATTTTAATTTTTAGCACCCTTACTACACACGTTCCTCGGAGTTTCCCGTGTCTTGGATTAATTTTTATCAAATCGTAATAATAAAAATTAATAAACTTTTTATATTTTAACATCTTTAGAAAGTATTTGTAAAGTTGTATATTTATAATAAATTTTTATATATAATATGTTATAAATAACGAAAATAAAAATAGCAATAAACTTATCTATAAGACAAATTTCAACCGGTCGAAATTTGCTTTATGAATAAAGTTTACTGCTATTTCTATTTCCTTAAATTACATAAATCTAAAGCAATATCCTGATTGGCTCATCAACTTAAATTTACGTTTTATGGTTACTGTCAGAAAAATTTTGTCTGCAGTAGCCCTAACAATAGTTGCTAAATCGGGCAAACATTGCACCATTGCAGAATGCTTGTCATTACGTGGCTGATCGCCGACATCACCTCGTGTCCGGAATACTTGGCGCATAAGTTGCAGTGGCTATTTCATGTAATATTTCAATAAGAGTTCTGTTTACTGTCAAAGCATTGAAGATATATATATAATTTTATCATCAAATTAGAATTCCATTGAATGGGTTTTGTGAAAAGTCTATTAGTCCGATAACTTTAACGATATTCCCGAAGCAAACACGCGATGCGATGAAAAAACATGCGGCTGCGGTTCGTTTAATTAAATTGAGGTACGTTAGCTTTCTCGTCATTGAATTTTTACATAAAGAGAACGATTTTACTTGGGAGTTGAGAATTGGCTGGCAAGCGCCGCGCACACCGTCGCAAACCTCTATAGCTCGGATGACGCGCTTGACAAGCTATCCCCGCTCTTCATGGCCCGCGCGCCCAGCGATCGGTAGGCATATATACACTTCGCAGTAGTAGTCGGCTATTTTTAAGGATTAATATCTCGTTAACTATTGGGGAAACTTACAAAATGGTAGAGGATTTTTCGACTCAGTTTAGCTTTACCTACCCATGAAATATTTGGCGATTATTTCCAGACACCCCCTGTATATACATATGTACAATATGCATATATACATACAACATATCTATAATTAAATATACATAAAAATATATTAAGAATATAATAAAAACTAAATATCTAGTTTTACGGTTCTATAGTAATAAATTATATTATTCTTACAAAAATAATTGTACGTACGTTTAATTTACGAAAAATTATATTGCGTGTGCATTAACTTCTACATACTTATAAATCACTTCAGTGAAGTTATCAACTTCAATTCAATACGTCAATACGTAATCATTCAAGTAAATAAAAAGTATTATGTATTGTGGAAGAAGTTAGACAAGGTGTAACAGTGCGCACAATGCTCATTATACATGTTCTTTTTCATGATCAATCAATAAAATGCTAGTTATTCAAATGCTAGTTATCAAATGCCGGCTTCTTTTAGTTGGATAAATTGATTACCCTTGAAATTATTACCCTTATTTTTTCCACTATCCTATTATGTATCTTTGAATTTCTAGAATAAAGATATATATAAAGATATATATAAAGATATATATATAAGATAATATTGTAAAGATAGTTACATTCATATTTGTTTATGTTCTGTAATAATACATACGTTTGAATAAAAATTTTGCGAAAATAAAGTAAAATCTTATCTAGATTATCTATATAGAGAATGTTTTATTTCATCGCTCAAAACTTGTTAGTTGATACGTACATACTTTATTCATTAATCTACATACATACGTAGTTTACAGTATAATTCTCAGAAGGTACCTAGAGGATCTGTGGAAACTATTTTTTTAAATTCTTACGAAGAGTATTAAACGCGTTTGTGTCTCGTGTAACAAGAATTAATTTGAATTAGTCGATGTCTCGGAAACAATGACGAATACGCTACAGACAGTACTAGCGCCATTATTAATCATTGGCTCATTCTGCAGTTTGGGCATGTTCGAATATCCTCTTGGACAACTAAGGCCGTATCTTTCTTGCCTATATATTTCGGTAAAATGGAGCTATCTTATTTATTCCTTTTACTATTCATATTATATCGATGATTGGGAGAATAAAATAACCGATTGGATAGAAATCATAAATGTGATCACCGCGATTACATCCATATTTTTCAACTACTTTTATTTTAAGGTAAAAATGTTTAAATATACTCATGCATAGTCTATTAGACTCTAATATTATTTGATTTATTAAAATTCCTTAACTTTTATTTAATTTTATTATATAAATTTTATTTATTAATTATAATTAATTCTTTATTAAAAGTATTAAAGTCTTGATCTCATAATTATAGCAAATATAACAAGTTTTTAAACAGATATCAACTTTAATGTTTATATTATTATTTATTATAGATTATTATTTATTATAGATTGGTATAGAAATATAGATATTGGTATAGAAATATGTTTGGCAACGTTAATATTTGTATTATTTTTCAAAATTAGCTTTTAATATAGCTTTTTTAAATCTTATATGTTTCAAATACTAATCAAGTTTCACAATTTAAAGACTAGAATGTGAGGGGAAGTAGAAGTCAGTATGATACTTGGTGCGCAGGTATAACGATGGAAATATTTATAAGTCCATTTTTAATAGAATAGAATATTTATTCATTTCAGCGTATACAAGCCAAGAAAGGAACTTGGTTTACATTCCTCTTAACTCATTCTTTCATACCTTTTACACTTTCTTATTTGCTTATCTTTCCTAACCTTATAGTCAACTAACATTTATCATTTATACTCTCACAGTTATCATTTATACTCTCTACTTATAATTATATACATATATATCTATACATATCACAGTACATATATTCGCCTACTTTACTATTCACAATTATTTTACATAGCCACATTATATTTACAATAAATTTAAATTTACACTTGACTTACGTAAACTAAGTTAAACTGGACAAGTAATTAAACTAAATTAAAATTAAACTGGATTAGATTGCATTAAACCTTATCTTAATCCAGTTTAGTCTAACCTTAACTTAACCTACCCTTATTTTTTTTATATCCCATCATTGTCGCCTTACAAAATATTCATTTTTTTTCTAACTTATGTTCTTACAATATCATGTTATACTCTCTTATCTATAAATTAATCTCTTCTTATATCCTTTTCTAATTCCTTTCTTTTTACCTTCTCTTGATCCTTCCATAGTTTTTTCAACATTCCTCCTTTAAGTTTGCCTAAGTTCTCTCCCCAAATTTTCCTTATTATCTTATTCCTATTTTATATCATTTATTCATCCCTAACTCTTCAAAGCTTTTTACCTCCTTATTCAATAACGTAATGTTCCATGTTATCTTCATCTGCGTTACAGAAAAGACACCTCTTCTCTTCTTTTCTTAATTAGTATTTATTTTTTCTCTCCATATCTTGATTTAATTAACGCTTTCACATCATCCTCTCTTCTCATTCTTTCCATATTCTCACTCTTCAAATAATTTGGTAACCTATTCTCGATTCTTATCTCTTTATATTTCTTGTCATTGTTATTTAGCCCTACCTATTCTTTCTCTTTCTTATTGCCTCTGTAAATTCCTTTTCCTACTTATTAAATCTTTTTCAAATCTTTCTTGCCCATCACTTCCCTAGACTCTGTTCCTCACTTATTTCTGTTAAAATCTCTCTCTCTCTCTCTCTCTCTCTCTCTCTCTCTCTCTCCACCATATTTATATATAATATCCACCAATAATCTTTGCTTTTCCTCCTAGCACTCTCTTATAAGATTCCCAATATTTCCAGATTTAATCTTATCTTCATACCTTCTTGTCCTTAAATCCCACCTCATCTTAAGTTTATCCATTATCAACTCTTTTAAAATTACATACAGTTGAAGTTGCAAAAATCGAAGTTAAAAATCCACCTCACATAATCCAACATTTATTTTTTCTAATTTATCCTTTTCCTCCCAATCTTATAACTCTACCCCATATGCTATTACGCTCTGTACTAAATATTTAAATATTATATTATAATATTTAAGCATCCATCTTCTACTAAAATCGTTCCTACATATTCTTTCCCCTAATTCCTATACCTTGCAACCATTTTTCCTCTGCTACTTAACTCTTTAAGATGATTTTTGTAATCCCCTTTCCTATCCAAAATAAAACATAAATATTTAAATTTTAACCTCATTTAGCTCGTTATTTCTCCATTTCCATTTCTTTTTCTTTTTCCTGCCTGTTCTCCCCCCACATATCATTATTTTCGTCTTTCCTGTACATAGTTCCAATTTCTTTCTCTCCAAGAATTTTCTGAATGAGCACATCATATTTTGCAATGTTTCCTTATTAATAACCACCAAACTAAGCATTCGCATGCTAATAATATATGTCCCTACATCTATACCAACGTCCTCCTATCGTCCTTTTCTCTAATTCGTTATCTACATCCACAATATATATAGTACAATATATATAGTACAATATATATAGTACAAATTAAACCAAAGAGGATTCATCACACTGCCCTGCCTTACTCTTTCCTGTCCTGAATTGTTTCGTGTATTCTTCCTTTGACTTTATTCTCACCTCCGTCTCCGCGTACATTTTATCTATCTTTCTTATCAGGTATTCATTTACCCCTTTGTCTCTTAGAATTTCCCGCTTAGAGCTTACCTCTCTCCATCTTTTTTTCCTTCCCCTTTTTGTTCCTTCATCCATCTGTTAATCGGGTTAGTTCTCCTGAATTTTCTCTCCTCTTAACTTAACTTAAATCATTTTCAATAAAAATCCTATCTCCTTTTAATTTATTCTTATTCCTCATTATTTCTCTCTTTTCCTCCTCACCTCCTGCTCTAATCTAAAACTATTACTGTTCCATTTATCCTAGAGAAAGCTACTCTTGCATTCTATGTTAGTCTTTCTTTTGTAAATTCGTTGACCCATCTTCTCCTTTCTTTTCCATCTTTTTCAATCTCTTTCAGTATATCCAACCCTTTTATAATAATATTCCTTCTCTTCTTCTCTTTCTCATTATCCAAAACTCATTTCTTTAAAACACCAACCTCTCTGCAACTTAGCCCCCCTTCACTTAGATCCCGCTCTCAAGTAACTTCCTTCCCTCTTACTGAAACTATTCATACTCCCTCGTTGTCACATTCGTTTTCTTTCTCTTTATTTATCTTCCCTATGCTTCCTATTTCCTCTATGCTCTCTGCCATTCTCTTATTTTCTTTATTATTTCCAATTTTTTCTTAATCTCCACTAATTCTTCCTTTCTTTTTCTCTTAATTTCCTAATTTCTCTATCTACATTTTCTTGTATATCCCTTCTAATTCTTGCTATCTCCCTTTCTATTAAATCTTTCATTTCTTTTCATACTCCTTCCCATTTTTATCTTCCCTTCCTTTCCGCTTTTATATTTTCCTCTAAACTTTTCTTCTTTGATATATTAAACGTAATTTTAACCTTTTTGGCTACCTGTGGCTTTCCTCTTATCAACAAACGTTTCTCATTCGCTTTATATTCTCTGTCTTACTAATGCCGGGCAACATTCTTACTTGTCGCCTCTCTTGCGCACCTTTTTATCCGTTCTAACGTCATTTTTATTCTTGAAACACTATTTTTTTACTGCACTTCCTCCGACTTCTCCTCGAATTATTTGCTTGTATCTCACACCAGACTATCTAATTAGTTCTTAAATGAGTCTCTCGCTAAGTTAACCAACCTAACGCCTAGAATATCGCTCGCACTGCTTTCACTCTCTCATGCGCCCTCTAACCAAGAACAAACCCATTTTTAATATAAAAGTATAAAAAGTCCGTATAAAGTCCATACGCGTTTTGACTTACTTTAATTTCATTCAACGGAATTAATAAAATTTTATTCATTATAAGAATTACTTGTTTCTTTCTGGCCAGTAAACTAGGATGAAACTAATGAACCTCTTTGTAATGTTGGCATCATGGTTGTCTTACTTGAACTGAATAGAATTATATTAATTCCGTTGAGAGTGATTTGAAGGAAACGCGTATGGGTTTTATATGAACTTTTTATACTTTTATATTAAAAATGGACATATAAATTTTTCCATTGTTATACTTGCGCAAGTACCGCGCTGAGAGACTCCTATTTTCTCTTATATTCTCCTCTTTAAATTATTTATTATTAAATTGTTTAATATTAAGAAGTCCTTCAACATTAATTATTATTCTTATTATTGTTCAAATTTCAATAACTTTTTATCTATCACGTTACCTATATACACTATGATAACAATTTTTATTCAAATATAAAGTAATAATTTTTTTTTATGTCGCATAATCGATCAATATGATTTTTTTAAGGAATTGAAACTGTGCTTGCATGAACTTTCCATAATAGACGACACATTGGAAGCACTCGATGCTCCAAAAGAATATCAATGGTTGCGTAGCTGGATAATTCGAATAATAATTGGATGGATTGTATACATTTTTTATGACTTAACATCAATACTTTTTTATCTGCTGCGTTATGATGATAAGATGCTCATAGATTTTGTTGTGATTTATAAAATATTTCTGATGATTTATCCAAACAGTATAAATATCTTAAATGCTATGATTTGGGGAACTATGCTTAGGTTCGTATCTAGGATGTCTTAAAATGATCGCCAAATATTTCGTGCGCTGATAGAGCGAACTAAACCGTCGGAAAGTCTTCTATCATTTTGCAATTTTATAATAGTTAAATGTTAATTATTAAAATCGTTGAATATTGATTTTTCAATAATTTTTTATTCCAGCATTATCACTTTACAAAAAAACAACAAGTAATAAAAATGTCTTATTTTCAAAATGAAAATTGTGTATTTTCTTCTCATAGAGTTCTGATGACAATTTTTTCAGAATTTTTTAGTATCATATTTTCTCATTAGTTAGTAAAAAAATAGTTACCAATAAGAAAATGCAGTACTAAAAAGTTGAGAAAAAATTCTGAAAATATATAAAATATAATAAAACAAGTAACATAATTCTTAATCTAATTTTGAATATTTATTAATAACGCAACTATAAATATATGTATATAATGCATATTTTTAATAAAAGACATTATAACTAAATCTCTTTCATTCAATTTAGATGTATAAGCTCCAGATTTCATCAAGTCAATGATCGTTTAGATGTACTTTATTCAGATCTTTTCGAAAATAATGAAGATAGAAGACAAAACAGATGTATTTTAGTGCATCAACGGATAACGAGAGCTAAGGATTGTAAACAATATAATATAATGATTATAATGTAATTTATTTTTAAGAATTGCTGTTTACACACCTGCAAGCGCGTATATGTATACAGTATGCCTCATTTTTGGTACAAGTAATATTTCAAAAAGTATAAAAGATAAAAAAAAATATTTTTGAAAATGCACCGATTCGGCAAAGAGCATACTTTGATTACATTATTTTTTTCTACAAGAGGCACCAAAAAGATATGATGATCATTTTTGCTTTTGAAATTATATGAGTTTTACACAATAATTCCTATAATCATTCTGTGTATTAAAGTATTAATGTAGAGATATCCATAAAGCAATAAT
>NW_017259548.1:731702-737342 GCF_001594045.1 Atta colombica | reverse complement strand
ATTATTATAACATATATAATATATGTATGCGTATATATATATATATACATATATAAATATACATACACAAAAATAATTAATTTCAACTGTATGAAATAATTGCACGTTTTGAACCGATGATAATTAAAACTATAGTTTAAAATTCTAAAAATGCTTAGTATTTTGCTTTTCGTCTCTTTAGGGTTCTTTTAATTACAACAATTACTATTTATTTACAGGCACGTTCATCTTCAATTATGCCTTATATCATATAAACTAAATAAAATATTCATCATACAACTGTTACTACAAATGTCATGGTGCTTTTCAAACACTGTCATGTTTTATGTTTATATGTATAACCTACTTAGATCTAGCCAACTGGTGTGGGTATTTGAAGATAAACAAAAAATAATATGGATGATAATATATATGACTTTACTTACAATTTTAGATTTGGTTTTTAATAACGTCATAATTCTCACAATAAACTACATATGTCAAACTATTTACTATAAGGTAATAGAATTAAAACATTACTGATTACTTATAATAGAATAATAAGCACAAGCGACAATTTTGCAACAATAAATTTACACACACATCGAAGTTTTCTTCGAAATAACGTAATTTTGTTTATTCGGAGCAAAATTTTCAATTTTATTACAAACTTCCATATTGTATAAAAACAATTTTAGATTAACGAGACAGTAGCAATTCTTCACAAATTATCCAATTATAATCTCGATGAGGATTTACGTGAACAGGTAAATAATCACAACAAAATTTTAAATAAAATTTAAACTATTCTTTGCGTAATTTCACTAGCGTAAATGTTCGAACTCTGCATAAATTTTAACTAACGGTTGGACAAAAAATTAAGACATAAAACAGCAACTGTGCTACATTCTTAATTATATATTTTTGGATACTTATGCACACTACATACTAACATAATAATTAGGGATAAATAGGCTAGAAAAAGTTTTATAAATTATTTTTTATTTTATATGCCGTAAGCGAACATGTGAAATTTATCGATTATACTATCAATGTACAAAATATAAACATTGCATTTTAGCATACAAATTGAAAATAATTTATAAAATTTTTGTAATTAATTCTAATAGGGTAACTAACTCCGGCAAATACGCCGCGCCGGGATTTACGCCGCAAAAGTCAGAAAAAATAGAAGGAGTGGAAATAATTTTCTCGCAACTACTCTGTTACATCCTTTATGTTATATTAGTACTGAATTATAATTTCAATTTCTTACTGTTAATATTAATGA
This sequence comes from Atta colombica, assembly GCF_001594045.1. Classification (NCBI taxonomy): domain Eukaryota; kingdom Metazoa; phylum Arthropoda; class Insecta; order Hymenoptera; family Formicidae; genus Atta; species Atta colombica. The sequence goes on along the minus strand of NW_017259548.1, from coordinate 736,072 downwards.
AATTATTGTGAATTGAATCGATTTGTCATTATGTTAAATAGTGCTATATCATAAATTAAAGTCTACATAAAATAAGTACTCACGCGCAAAAGACTTGTGATTATTTCGTGATACATAAGTGTAGAAGAATAGTAAAGTATGTTGTATAACAAAATACAAGTACTTTTGCTCTTGAATTCTTTATTTAATTTGTTGTATTGTACATTCCACCTGTTTGAGATATACAACGGCATTTTTAACGGGCGGGATTTACTCAAAACAAAGTGCGCATTTTGAATTCAGTCCACTAAATGCATTACATTGAAATATGTGTGTCTCATAACACTTGTAATACATATGGGAAGATTGTAATTATTATTTATTACTTCATATACATATTTGCTATTTTTATTCCTTAATAAAATTTTATAAACGCATTTTATAAGTTATTGTGTCATTTTACATCTTATTTATTATGAATTATTTGTTTTTCATGAGCTGTACAAACTTCGGCCCTCCACCCCTTTCAAGAAATAGTCATATATCCCGCCCTATATGATTAATACGCAAGGATTTAAAAAAGTTCATTTTTTAGTACGAAATATAAAGAATTCGGATTTCTAATATTTTTGTCATAATAATAGATAGTACAAAGTTTTTACCGATACATTTCATTTACTTTAAACATAATAAATAATACTTAATTAAAAAATACTTAATTAAAAATTAAATTTTTGATTGGTGCATATATATCGAAATTACTCTATATGTACATATACGTAGCCCAAAAGATATGAAAGAATATATATTAAATTTGTAACGTTGATCAATTATAGTTGAGTTATTTTCAATCATTTCTGTATAGATCGTCACGATTTTTCTCAATATGTCGTAAACTTAATTAAAACAATGGAGTTGTATAATGTAACTTAAGAAAATACGTTAAATTTGTCTCAAATTTAATTATTAATATGAACGTTGTTTATATTTTAAAACTGAAAAGTTGATTGATTTTTTTATATGATTTGGTAGAATTTGGTAGAATTTATGTTAAGCTAAACTTTTATGAAAAGTAATATATAACTAACATTATTCAGTTGTTTATTTCAATTAGATTTTACAATTTATATTGCAAATAAAACAAAGGGAAGTAAAATTTGGCACTGGACTTTTCCACTTTGGATATAATTTTATTTGTCAGGTACGTTCAATATTAATTAAAAGTATAAGCATATCTGTATAGAATGTAGAAAGAATAAAATAAATTTTATACTTCTACATTTAATTGGAAATTACATAAATATCTAAATAGCAATATATATAATATTAAAACCACTTCTCAATTAACTGCATTTTTATATTTTTCATTGTTAATTTATATATTCAAAGTTTTTTGTATTAATTGTTCTCGATTTAACATAAATGTTTTTATTAAGTTTTTGTTAATATAATGAAAGCATATTTTTTCAGTTCTACAGTGCAGCTTTGTCTGTCCTGATGACTTTAATATCGGTATGACGATATATAATTCATAATAGACCTCCTCCCTAATGCATGAAAAAAATGGTTTTGATGTCAACGTATATAATTAAATGCACTTTGACTAAACCAATTTCTGATTGTTATGATATGATTTGAGATTTTAATGTTTGGTAGACTATATTATATTATAATATATAAATATTTATTTGATATTTTTCAGTTGGATTTAATCAACGAGAAATACGATTACTAGACATACATTACTAGAATTACGATGAACATATCTGAACGCACTCTGATAGTAATTATTTTATTAACGTTTTATTGAATAAATACCCTGGTGGAAAAATTTCGCTAAAATTATTCCAATACTTTTTGATAAAATTTCAACATTTCAGAAAAATTTCAGTTTAATTTCAGCGATTTTTAATTGAAAAATTCATAGCAAAATTTCAGAAAAATTTCAGAAAAATTTCAGCAAAAATTTCAGAGAAATTATAACAAAATTTCAGAGAAATTTCAGAGTAATTTCAGTTCAGTTTCAATGATTTTTCAGTATATTAACTGCAAAATTCACTTTCAGTGAAATTTCAGCAAATTTTTAGCAATGACATTTCGCTGAAATGTTCCAAACGTGGAATAATTTCAGGGAAATTTTTTCACCAAGGTGTACTCGTAACATATGCCTATATTATTTTATTAATAACAGTAATTGAATATAAAATACACTGATAAAATACATGTAATCCATCATATGTATGCTTTTTAATAAAACATGTACGTATTTTGTATGTATTTTGAAAAAATAAAATGCTAATATATCATTTTTCAACTTTTTAGTTTCATTTTTAACCTATCTAAACAATTCCCAGAGAAAATGTTTTATTCATAATTATATAAAATTATAACATAGATAATTATATGTAATTATATTATAATTTTATATAATTTTATAAAAGCTTTCTCTCGGGTACTCAAGCGAGAGAAAAATTTTATATTAAACAAAAATAATTATTATTCGTAATTACTGCAAAATAGTAATAAATCCTGTTTTACATCGCGTTTTGATTCCAAATGAATGATTTCTATATACGAAATATCTGTTCCGTGATACATGCATGATTGTCATGTTGATCTTGTTATTGTTATTTAAGTTATTATTCAGACTAGTTAGATATACTCGATAAGCTCCATCAAGGAGCCAACAGATCTTCTTGATGTCATAGGTATTTAGTCGCGCGGGAAAGGCGTGAACGAGGTATTCGGTCACTCACTATGATTTTTAAATAAAGAAATTATTTTATGTCAGGCTTTGCGTTAAACTGGAAATGAGGATTCGGCAGGTAATGAAAGAATGGAAAAGTGAAGTTTGCGGATTAGGCGAACTTCTAAATAGAGGATGAAGAATTTATCAAACAGTTCGGTGATTGTGGGAGTATGAGGACGATAAGTGAGATATCGTATTTAATAGAAGTTCGACAGCAGTGGAAATGAAAGATTAAGTGCAGAGGCTGGAAGGGAAATTAGTTAAGATATAATAATAATAGTCGATGCATAATGTATAAAAAGAAAGAAAAAAAGAAAAAAATAAGAATGGAAATGATTAATCACTTTTTCCGATGAAGCCCTCGCCTGGATTAAACATTTTCAGACTCTGGAGTTCGCTTCAAAGAGATGATGGCACAAGTAGGAATCATTGGACTTAACTCGATTATTGATGATGCTTTAGGTATTGTTACTGCTGCCAATTCTAACAATGCTACCCACAAAAACTAATTGCTCCTGCTCGCGAGATCACTTATTTATATAAGACTATCTTTGGAGGTAGTTCCTTAGTTAAATGTGTCTAGTTGGGAAATCGAGGAGATGGAGTGGTGGGATTTTTCCTTTTCCTTGATATGATAACAGTTTTAATCATGCATGCTTAAGGGCATTAATTGTCTTAAGTTAGCTCCACTCGCGCTACAAGTTTTGATTTGCTTCTATTCTTATTGATAGTAATACATCATCTTTCTAAAAAAAGATTTCAAGTTCACGATCGCCCATTAGTTTCATTACAGGGAGAGAATTATCGATTTTTCTTATCAGTGATTGCTTAAGGGTTAATTACAAATGGGAAAAAAATCATCTATGTTTCATCAAATTGCTCTCGCAGATTTAATTTAATAGTCATGCCCCTTGAGAAACAAGAAGCGTGAGTTACAATTTTGATTTTCCCAATTGAAAAGTGTCATTATTAATTTATGAGCCTATCTTAAGCCTATGCGTGAGAATATTATCATTGGACTCGCGTGATAGAGACTCGCTTGGCGTGAGATGATTAAACATTTCGTCTTCTTTCGACTATCGTGTCCTGTGCGCTATCACCCTTATTATTGCGGAAATAGGTTCACGGCCCTGCTTAAAACCTTGATATCAACGGCGTGATTTGATAATGATTATTTGACAATTTCTTTTTCCACGCTCAAAAGGAGATTCAATGCTTGATTTTTAATGCTATATAAATTTATCACATATCACTCATCTTCTAAATAAGCAAATTTTTTCGGCTAGAAACTTTTCTCAGATTCTTGTTGTCGGTTATATTTGTTCGGGTTTTACTTTATTGATCAAACGTTCGCGAGACGAAGAAATCGTGGAGTCCACTGGACGTAACAATCGTTTTTCAACTTTTTAGTTTTATTTGTAACTATCTAATCAATTCTTGGGAAAAACATTTTATACATAATTATATAAAATTATATAATTATGTATATTATATTATAAGTAGGTAATCAAATCTAATTAAATTATAATTTTATATTATATAATTTCATATAATTTCAATTATTTAGTATAACTAAATAATTTCAATTTTTTAGTATAACTATGAACATTTGTTTCTCTGTTAAATATTCGAGCAAGAAAAA
>NW_017259548.1:730185-731249 GCF_001594045.1 Atta colombica | reverse complement strand
AATGTATATAATGTATATATATAATAAATTATTATATACGGTATGTTGTAAATAATTTATAACGAAAATAAAAATAGCAGTAAATTTATCTTATTATCTTATTTATTTTATTTATTTCAACCGTTCGAAATTTATTTTATGGATAAGTTTACTGCTATTTTTATTTCCGTCAGATTATGTAGATCTAAAGCAATATCCTGATTGGCTCATCAACTTAAATTTATGTCTTATGATTACTGTTAGAGAATTTTGTCTGCAGTAGCCCTAACAATAGTTGCTAAACCGAGCAAGCACTACACCATTGCGAAATGCTTGACATTACGCGACTGATCGCCGACATCACCTCGTGCTCGGAACACTTGGCGTGAAAGTTGCAATAGCCTTTTAATGCAGTATCTCAATAAGAGTTCCGTGTATTGTCAAAGCATCGAAGATATGTATATGATTTTATCATCAAATTAGAATTCCATTGAATAGATTTTATAAAAAGTCTATTAATCCGATAACTTCAACAATACTCCCGAAGCAAACACGCGATGCGTGAACCAGCTGCGGTTCGTTTACGTTTAATTAAATCGGGATATGTTAGTTTTCTCATCATTGGATTTTCACATAAAGAAAACAATTTTATTCAAGTATTTAAAAATTTACCTAGATATACATATAATTTAGATAAACCCGAAAATTTTTAGATTTGAAGAAAAATCGTTCTTTTTGTGTGTATCCTCGAGATACTGAGCTCCCTCCCATCACGTTAAGATTGTATCTGAGAAGGATGATATCATCTGAAATATGTAATATACTATTATCTATATTATATTATTATGCAATTACGGTTAATCTTTAAAAATGAATATCAAGTACACGTCATTTTGTCATTATTGCAAAATAAATTCACAGCAGAAGAAAGAGTTGAATCTCTTATTATGATCTCTTATTATGTATAAGATGTAATGATTAGGATTAATCGAATGGGCTGGAGATTAATAAAAACGAAATATTTTTTTTATTACAGACAAACATTTTCAAAGTTACGTTTAATTTTATTGTTATACAGAAATGAA
>NW_017259548.1:727473-730085 GCF_001594045.1 Atta colombica | reverse complement strand
AGTAAATATAGTAAAATATAGTAAAAATATATGTATCTATAATTAAATATACATAAAAATATATTATGAGTACAATAAAAACTAAATATCTAATTTTATAATTCTATATTATTCTTACAAAAATAATTGTACGCACGAAAAACGTTATATTGCGTGTGCATTGTGTCTTGTGCGACAAGAATTAATTCGAATTACTAGCCGATGTCTCAGAAACAATGACAATGATTATGCTACAGACAGTACTGGCGCCATTATTAATCATTGGTTCATTCTGCAGTTTGGGCATGTTCGAATATCCTCTTGAACAACCAAGGCTGTATTTTTCTTGCCTGTACTTTAGTCACAGGATCTTACGTATTTCTATCTAACGTATTCCTATTACTGTTCATACTATATCGGTACTTGGGAGAATAAGCTAACCAATTGGATAGAAATCATAACTGTGATCACCGCGATTACATCTATACTTGTCAATTACTTTTATTTAAAAAATTTTAAAATGTACTTATGCAATAGTCTATTAACACCTAATATTATTTAATTTATTAAAATTTCTTAATTTTTATTTAATCGTTTTATTTAATCGTGCATTAACTTCCACATAATTATAAAACACTTCATTGAAGTTATCAGCTTCAATTCGTCATACGTATCATTCAAGTATCGTAAATAAAAAGCATTTATTATATATATATTATATTATGTATCTTATGGAAGAAGCTAGACAAGGTGTAATAGTGCGCACAATGCTCATTGCACTTTTTACGTCATGATCAATCAATAAAATGTTAGTTATTCAAATACTAGTTATCAAATACCAGGCTTCTTTTAGTTGGACAAATTGATTATCCTTGAAATTATTACCCTTATTTTCTTCCATCATGCTATTGTACCTTTGAACTTCTAGAATAAAGATATGTAATATTGTAAAGATAGTTCATATTTGTTTATGTTCTGTAATAATACATACATATGAATAAAAATTCCGCGAAAAGTAATCTAATCTAGATTATGTATGTATAGAATGTTTTATTTCATCGATCAATACTTGTTAGTTGATATGTACATACTTTATTCATTAATCTACATACATACGTAGTTTACAGTATAATTCTCAGAAGGTACCCTAGAGAATCTGTGGAAACTATTTTTTAAATTCTTACGAAGAGTATTAAACGCGTTTGTGTCTCGTACGACAAGAATTAATTCGAATTACTAACCGATGTCTCAGAAACAATGACAATGAATATGCTACAGACAGTACTGGCGCCATTATTAATCATTGATTCATTCTGCAGTTTGGGTATGTTCGAATATCCTTTTGAACAACCAAAGCCGTATCTTTCTTGCCTGTATACTTTAGTCACATGAAGCTATCTTACGTATTCCTATTACTATTCATACTATATCGGTACTTGGGAGAATAAGCTAACCAATTGGATAGAAATCATAACTGTGATCACTGTGATTACATCTATACTTGTCAACTACTTTTATTTAAAAAATTTTAAAATGTACTCATGCAATAGTCTATTAACACCTAATATTATTTAATTTGTTAAAATTTCTTAATTTTTATTTAATCGTTTTCTTTATTGAGAGTATTAAAGACTTGATCTCACAATTACAGCAAACATAAATTCATAACAAATTTTTAAATAGATCAACTTTAATGTTTATATTATTATTTATTATAGATTGATATAGAAATATGTTTGGCGTTAATATTTGTATTATCGAAATTGGTTTTTAACATAGCTTTTTTAAATTTTATAGGTTTCAAATATTAATCAAGTTTCACATTTAGTCTGATTTTGAATATTTATTAATAACGCAATTAAAATATATGTATATAATGCATATATCTTATTTTTAATAAAAGACATTATAACTAAATCTCTTTCATTCAATTTAGATATATAAGCTCCAGATTTCATCAAGTCAATGATCGTTTACATGTACTTTATTCAGATCTTTTCGAAAATAATGAAGATAGAAGACAAAATAAATGCATTTTCGTGCATCAATGGATAACGGGAGCTAAGGATTGCAAACAATGTATTTATTATAATGTAATTTTTTTTTAAGAATTGCTGTTTACATACCTATGAGTATATATGTATACAATATGCCTCATTTTTAGCACGTAATATTTCAAAAAATATAAAAGATTTTAAAAATTGTTTTTGAAAATGCAACAATTCGGGAAGGAGGGAGGGAGCATGTTTTGGTTATTATTTTTTTTATTATTATTTTTTTCTAAATAAATAGAGGCATCAAAAAGATATGATGGCCATTTTTGCTTTTTTAAATGGAATTATACGATTTTCTTTATACAATGATTCTTATAATCATTCTGCGTATTAATGTAGAGATATGAAAAAAATCAATAATTTAAAATGAGATATAGTAAATACAGAAGAAATCTGAGATATTTGGTATAGGGCACATAGGTATATATATCATCTACTTAATATCATTACAAAACGACAAAGCAACGATAATATTGCACAAATAATATATTTTCTCAGAAACATTGCGGCCATCATGTTACAACAAGTTATTTCAAATCTTACATATATGTATGTATATTTATATATATATATATATAA
>NW_017259548.1:724564-727429 GCF_001594045.1 Atta colombica | reverse complement strand
ATATATATAAATATATATAAAATATTTTATATATACATATATAATATGAATATTATTATTATATGTATAATATACGTATGCATATACATATACATGTATAAAAATAATTAACTTCAACTGTGTGAAATAATTGAACATTTTGAACCGATGATAAAAATTACAATTATAGTTAAATCAAATTTTAGGCTAAAAATATATTTTGCTTAGTACTTTTCGTTTCTTTATGATTTTTTAAATTATAACAATTACAATTTATTTACAGGTACCACCTACAATTATGCCTTATATCACACAAACTAACTAAAATATTCATCATACAATTGTTACTACAAATGTTATGGTGCTTTTTATACACTATAGTGTTCTATATCAATATACATGACCTACTTGTTAAACAAATAATATGGACACTTGAATATAAACAAAAAATAATATGGATAATGATATACATTACTTTTCTTACAATTTTAGATTTTGTTTGTAATAACGTCGTAATTCTCATAATAAATTACATATGTCAAACTATTTACTGTAAGGTAATAGAATTAAAACATTATTTATAATTAGATTAATAAGTGATTATTTATAATTAGAATAATAACTACAAGCGACAATTTTGCAACAATAAATTTATACACATATCGAAGTTTTCTTCGAAATAACGCAACTTCATTTATTCGGAGCAAAAGTTTCAATTTTATTACAAACTTCCATATTGTATAAAAACAATTTTAGATTAACGAGACAGTAGCAATTCTTCACAAATTATCCAACTATAATCTCGATGAGGACTTACGTGAACAGGTAAATAATCACAACAAAATATTAAATAAAATTTAAATTATTCTATGCGTAATTTTACTAGCGTTCATGAAAGTTCGAACCCTGCATAAATTTTACCTAACGATTGGACAAAAAATTAAGACATAAAAGCAATTGTACTACAATCTTATTTTAGGATACTTATGCACACTATATACTAACATTATAGCTAGGGATAAATAGACTAGAAAAAGTTTTATAAATTATTTTTTATTTTATATGCCGAAAGCGAACATCTGAAATTTATCGATTATATTATCAATGTACAAAATAAATATACTACGCATTTTAGCATATAAGTTAAAATAATTTATAAAATTTTTATAAGTAATTGTAATAGGGTAACTCCGGCAAATACGCAGCACTGGAATTTATGGAATTTTATAGAAGTTAGAAAAAATAGAAGGAGTGAGAATAATTTTCCCGCAACTCTGTTATATGCCTTTATGTTATATTAATATTATGTTATGATTTCAGTTTTTTAATGTTAATATTAATGAAATTATTGTGTTGAATCGATTTGTCACTATGTTAAGCAATGCTATATCATAATAATGCTAAATTAAAGTCTACATAAAATGATTAGGACTGTGCAAAGACTTAGTGGTTATTTCGTGATATATGAGTATAGAGGAATAGTAAAGTATGTTGTATAACAAAAATATAAGTACTTTTGCTCTTTTATTCTTTGTTTAATTTGTTGTCTTGTACATCCCACCTGTTTGGGATATACAACATTTTTAATAGGGATTTACCCAAACATACAAAGTGCGCAGATTGAATTCGGTGCACTAAATGCATTACATTGAAATATGCGTCTTATGTCATAAAACTTGTAATATGGGAAGATTGTAATTATTATTTATTATTTCATATACATATTTATCATTCTTATTTCTTAATAAAATTTTATAAATGCGTTTTATTTATTATGAATTATTTGTAAATTTTTCATGAGCTATACAAACTCCGCCCCCCTCCCCCTCCTCGCCCTTTCAAGAAATAGTCATATATCCCGCCCCTATATATATATGGATATATGGCAAAAACACAAGGATTTAAAAAAATTCATTTTTTAGTACGAAATATAAATAATTTGGATTTCTAATATTTTTTTCATAATAGTAGATAGTACAAAGTTTTTACTGATACATTTCATTTACTTTAAACATAATAAATAATACTTAATAAATTAAATTTTTGATTGTGCGTATATACCGGAGTTACTCTATATGTACATATACGTAGCCCAAAAGATATGAAAGAATACATTTTTAAATTTGTAACATTGATCAATTATAATTGAGTTATTTTCAGTCATTTCTGTATAGATCGTCACAATTTTTCTCAATATGTCGTAAACTTAACTAAAACAATGGAGTTATATAATGTAACTTAAGAAAATACGTTAAATTTGTCTCAAATTTAATTATTAATATGAACGTTTATATTTTAAAACTGAAAAGTTGATTGATTTTTTATATGATCATTTAGAATTTATGTTAATCTGAACTTTCATGAAAGTTATAACTAACGTTTATTCAATTGTTTATTTCAATTAGATTTTACAATTTATATTGCAAATAAAACAAAGGGAGGTAAAATTTGGCATTGGACTTTTCCATTTTGGATATAATTTCGTTTGTCAGATACGTCTAATATTAAAAGTATAAGCAATAGAATTGTATACTTTTACATTCAATTTTGGAAATTACATAATATCTAAATGGCAACACTTATAATATTGAAGCCATTTCTTAATTAACTGCATTTTTATATTTTTCATTGTTAATTTATATATTTAAAGTTTTTTGTATTAATTGTTTTTAATTTAACATAAGTATTTTTAATAAGTATAATAAAAGCATATATTTTTTCAGTTCTACAGTATAGCTTTGGCCTTCTTGATGACTTTAATATCGGTATGACGATATATGTACAATCCATAATAAATCTTCTCTCTAATGCATGGTTTTGATGACAATGTATAATATATAATTAAATGCACTTTGATTAAATTGAACATTTTTAGTTGTTATGACA
>NW_017259548.1:723275-724464 GCF_001594045.1 Atta colombica | reverse complement strand
ATAAAGGTTTATTTAATATTTTTCAGTTGAATTTAACGGACTACGATATGTACTTTTAGACATACACAATATTATTCAAATTCTAATGAATGTTAATCTCAGTGTATTCTGCAGTTTAAATTATTTATTAACATTTTATTGAATAAATATACTCATAATACGTGCCTACATTATTTTATTAATAACAGTAATTGAATAAAAAATACACAGGTATGTAGATAAAGTACATAATCATCATATGTACACTTTTTAATAAAACATATATATATTTTATATGTAATAAAAAATAAAATTATAAAAATATAATTATACAATTATAAATACTATTCAAATTATAATAAAAATGATAATATAGGTGCACCCTTTGCATATACGGCACCGCGAGCCGTATATACATCACCTAATCTCTTGCCTTCAAGTGGCTCTTAAACACCGTGTTATTGTTTTGTCTTTTGTGATAAATATTTTGTTTTTATATGATCTTCAGATATTGATTTACTTATGAATCATTTAATCAAGTTATTTTAATCTAATAAAAAAGTAATACATCAAATATGATAAAGAAAGTCAAAACATCGGTCACATTTTTAGATGTTATAAATGATACATTATATATTCTTTTATTAAAGAATTAATTTATTCCGAAGAAATCGACAACAATGAAAAATACTCCGACTGCTGCCGACTGTCATCGTTGGCAATAAGTGTAAGATTTTACGCTTTTGTACGATACGCGAAACATAAACGCATCGTGAAGGAACCATCATATTAATGAAATTAAACTAAATATTAATATGAACATTTACCAATTATAATAATTATCAATAATAATAATAATAATAATAATTCCATTAATATATGAACAAATGTCGCGTTTATTCAAAATTAAAAATATAGATATCTGACTAAAAATAAATCTAAATTAAAAAAATCTTTAAGTTAACAACGTTTTGATTTAAAAAGTCTCGAATATTATGAAACTAATAAATTTCTTAATATAAATATTATTATATGAACAAAATTTTAATTTAAAAATAAACTGAAAATTATTAAATCGATCCGATAAAATTATCATCCGATAAAATTCAAGGCCTTCATATGTATTTTTAACGATTTATTGCTGAATTTCATCTCAAAGTATGCGAAGATGAAAAATTTAACTGAGTGATGCAAGATCCGAAAGGGATAA
>NW_017259548.1:719880-723175 GCF_001594045.1 Atta colombica | reverse complement strand
TCTCTCTCTCTCTCTCTCTCTCTCTCTCTCTCTCTCTCTCTCTCTCTCTCTCTCTCTCTACATGCACGCACGCGGGCGCGCGCGCGCGCACACACACACACACACGCACGCACGCACGCACGCACGCACGCACACACAGAACAATACGCAAGTACTAATGTAATTACTTCTTGGAAGTAATAATAATTTATTTCAAGTATTTCAAAAATTCATTTATATTCGCAATTCTATCATAATTTCATCAGAAGTTATTCAAAATATATTCTGAATCTCTTAACGAGAGAGAGAGAGAGAGAGAGAGAGAGAGAGAGAGAGAGAGAGAGAGAGAATTTAATACTTCAAGTTTATTAAATTAAAACAAATTTGATATGTTCATTATGAAAAATTCGTTTTTTCAATAAATCTTACATTTTTCAAAAGAAAATTAATTCTTATTTTGAGACATAATAAGTTCTTCTAAAATCTATTGAGTATATTTTAAGTTTATTATCAAGAAAATATTTTTTGTTAAAATAACCATTACTTAAAAGAAAGAAAAAATGAGCAATCATTTTTCTTAACAGTGGATTGATATTTTTCTGTGTGCATTAATAAATATATCTCTTTGTATTTTATAAATTATTAGAATCATTTGTATAATTTATTATTTCAAAGTTAACTATTTTAAGTGACGCAATTTTAAAATAATTACGAGATAATTCTTCTGTTGCTTGACAAAATGGCTATTGAATTTTACATCATGTTACTACTTTAACTAACATAAAATCCAGTTATTACGTATGGATAAGTTATAAAATCTTAGGCTAAAGCCGGTGCATTGAGATAAATAGCAAAAATTAATAAGCATAAAAAAGCGAGATTAATAAATTGTACGACAAATGCGCTACATTAAATATTTGTTATTTCATTAGTAACATGTATATAAATAAGTGTGCAGTTTATTTAAACCGTTTGTTGGGCCGTGTCAGTATCGAATGAAATACTATTAAAGACCGACATCCTTATGGGAATTCGCGTTCTTGTGAATATTGAAGTGATTAAGAGTTAAAAACTGATAATATTGTACTAATTTTATGATTTTGATTAATTTTATGACTTTTATGAAGTTTAATAGACATATTTATGCATATTTAGAACTCAATAATACTTGATTTTTCTTTAAAATTGTAATTTCAGTATTATGATCAAAGTTGATTATTAATAGAGATGATAACTGCAGAGAAAAAATTATTCTAATTTTTCGACAATATATAGGACATTAGAGCTTTATAAGTATGCATATTTATTTATGTACTAAAAAATGAATTTAATAATGTATAAACCAAATTAAATATTTATGTTAATAATAGCAGAAAGAAACCTAAGAGAAGACATGACGGTCTAAAACCTGTAACCATAAAATTCTGCTGCGTACTACTGCCCTCTGACAAAGTGAATGTAAACTCCACAGCAACGTCCACTTTTCTTAAGATACATTGTCCACTTTCAAGATTGGAGATGATAAATCGATATTTGGTAGCATGATTATATAAACCAAATATTGATTTATTATCTCTAGCAGCATTTCGCGGTTACAGGTTTTGGACCATGTCCTCTCTTAGGTTTCTCTCTGCTAGTATCTCGTCAGTGTCCAAGCCAGAGCTAATTGTGTGGAATGGTTACCATTGATTAACTACTTGATTACAGTAGTAATTTCGGAACGGACTATGGTAAATAAGGTAAGATTTTGGAACGCATTTCTGTGCAGTTTTGATATACGTGAGTCAAGTGAGTACACACGTATATGCATGTATACAGTATATAATCTTTCCGCGTTATTATTCATTTATAACTTGAAATTTTACTGATAAATAAGTTGTAGTGGAATTGTCATAATGTTTCGCACAGTGAGTATTACAGTCGTCATTCTATACAAATAAGATATGAAATTATTTTAGAATGAAATACATGAATAACAAAGTGCTTTGTGTTTTTTTTAGGTTATGTTACAAATACGCAACCAAGTTGCCCGGTTAAACAATGTACGATACTTTACACAAGAAATGAATGAGACTGCAAATATAGAAAAATGTAAGTATTCAATGCCATTAGGGAATTATTTGCAACTCTAAGAGAGAATATTTATGATTAAACAATTTTCATTTCTACTTTTATACAGATGATAGAAATTTAATGCTATTATTTTTAAGATGAAGTTTCCTTTTTATTCCTTTTATTATAGGTGTAAATAATGTAACATTACTTGGAAGAGTTGGAGCAGATCCTCAGAAACGTGGTTCTGAGCATCCAGTTGTATTATTTTCCCTTGCAACACATACAAATTATAAATACGAATCAGGTACATATATCAATTCTAACCTAACTTTGGAAAAGCATGCAATAATGTTATAGGAATCATTATATTGGAGTTCTCTTTATTTTCAGGTGAATTTATGCAAAGAACAGACTGGCACAAGATATGTGTTTTTAAGCCTAATTTAAGGGAATCTGTATATAAATATTTAAAGAAAGGTCAACGAATAATGATAAATGGTAGGATAAGCTACAGTGAATTTAAAGATGCAGAAGGAAAAAATGTTTTCGCTACATCTATCATAGCAGACGATATAATATTTTTCCAATAGAAAGTTTTACATGTAAACTATATATATTTTTCTTTTCAATAAAAAAAATTAAAAGATATTTTCTTTTATTCTACAATCTGTAGGCAGTTGAATAACGTAATGATGACTTGCCATAAAATGTATGTCTTTTTTGATGAATTTTAAACATCAAATGTTCTAAATTTAATATTGTTGATAGAATTCTTACTCTAATTAAATACTCTAATTAAATCTATAAACATTGGTGTGTCCAAATTAGATATATCAATGATTAGTGTCTAAAAAAAAAATTTATTTTTAACAGATTGTATTTTGGATGAGTTGAAAGAATAGTATACGTACCTTCTTAATAACTAAATAAGTCTATATTTACAACATTCATTATTTCATGTATTCTTCATATAACAACTTATATAATAAAACAGCTCTAATTTCTAGAGAATTTTACATGTTTTATACATGCGAAACGATATATAAACTTCTCCAATCTTAGATGTATATGCATTGTTTCGCACTACTATTATACCTTCACATATGCTGTTACATACATATAGAATACATACGTATAAATATATTTATATACTATATATACATATTTATATAAATATATTTATAGATATTTATTCATTTATATATAATTATTTATTATATATAAACATTTCTGTTTGTCCGACATTTGTCCATGTGAAAAT
>NW_017259548.1:711741-719780 GCF_001594045.1 Atta colombica | reverse complement strand
TATATATATTATATATATATAACCTCGATAACATTACGCAAATTCTAGACAGACGTTTCATCTAAATGTGTGTAACATGCACGCGCGTTTTATCTAGATAATAAGTCCTAATTAACTATATACTTATATTCTTTCTGCATATAATATAGAGATCACAGTATACAAGAAGCCAGATATTTTTCAATATGTCACTTATATCATACCTGTCTCATTCATTATCTCATTCGCTCGCTTTAATTTTCATTTTTCAATTTCATATTTTCAAGCTTTACATTTTCAATTTTATATTTTCAAGTGCAAAAATACAATTAGCAATCTTCTTAAATTTGTTTCCTAATTGTATATGCGTCTTGTTTCTTCACGTTTCTTTTTTTCTACTTGCGGACTTTCGTGGTTTATCTTGTGGATAAACCTCGAATAAAAAGTCGTGGAATGTAAGCCACAATCACACAGGCAACAAACATAGAAATTTCGAATATAAATTTTGATAGTAAAATATATATATATTTTTTTTCTATAGATAAATTTATATATTCTAACTCTGGCCCCGAATTTCCATAAGATTCTTGCACTATTCTTCTAATATTCATCTTTCGTTCGCATTTACAATTTATTATATAGCTCAGTTCATTAGTTCAAGTTTATATACAGTTTCTACAACGTATCATCGATTATATGATACTCGATTATGGTGCATTCTTGATGCGAATGCATCGAGCTTAAGGGATACATATTGGTTCCAAAATCATGATACATCGAGTTTTTTTGGAACAATCGACTAAATACATAAAACGTTCTCTTATTAAACGGCAAATGTTCTTGGCACAAATATGTCAAAAAAACGGAGAACCATTTCGGTGCATATACAGTAAGAGCTTGAGAAAATCCAGTTAAATGTTTCCTTTAAAATTTATGTATGTATAAAATTTCCGATCTATATGTGTCACAGATATACATAATTATTAAATTGTCGTGAAAAAGATTTTGTCAAGCTCTTTATACTACGGAAACATTAATAACATAATTGTTCTGTGATGTATTTACACTGAATATTTCAAATCAAGTAGTCTTTCTTTGGGATCGACCTTATTTATAGGCTACGTTTCGCCAAGAAAAAAAATAAAGTACATCACAGAATATATACCTAAGATTAAGAAAAAGAGGAGCAGAGAAACGCATAATAAAAGAAAGACCTGGTAACAGTTTTCCTTCTGGCATTCTTTGTACATTGAATCGTCGTATGTATGTTCTTAAGTGCACCTAAGACCGTACGTTTCATACACATCTTGTCGTTGTAAAAGTGGAAAGAAAATTGCTCGGTTTGGGTAATTCACTCCGTTACGAGGAGAAAGCAGGGAAAGGGATAGAGCGGAATATCCGCGAATATTCAGCTTCACATTGAAGCGTCTATCATTGTCGGCATTGAAAGCAAATCTGAGGAGGAGAGGAGAGGGAACAAATCGTTATCCGATTTGCCGTGAGGAGATACACTCTCTTTATGTGTTTCTTATCACATTCTTACATATAACGACGAAATGGAGAGGATTCTTATAATTCAAAGTTGCAGTTATTCTATAATTGCAACTTTGAATTCTCGATAAACACACAAAGCACATATATAGGACGTAAAATTTAATTTCTTGATTTTTAAAGAATTCCTCACCTTTAGAGCGTCAATGTGCGAATTGAATAAACATGAATGCTCTCTTTCTGACGATTATTCTCAAAAAGTCTTATAATGTGCTAAAATCGTAGCTTTTATCACGTTTTGTCCTGCGATTTATATTTCGCGCGTTCTACGATTTATTAATGATTATAAAATCTCTAATCATCGATATATCTCTTTACAATTATCATTGGATGATTTTGAGATTAGATCTTATCTTCGTCATCGTATTTCTGAGTTTTGTCGATAAATTACGCTTTGGATTCCATCTTTTCCCATCTTGAAAACCTTCGCATATCTTTGTACAGATATCACTCAGTAACCGATGTGGAACCCTTCTTACGTCGAGGTCATTTCGCCGCCGATTCCCAGTCTGCCGTGATGCAATTACGCACAATCATTGCGTTCCTACCATCGCTAGGTCCCGCGTCACTTCCTCTCTTCCGGCTCCTGATTGGTTTTAACGAGATTGTATGCGTGACTTCTGTACTTGGCAGGTGGGTCGTGTAATGATAGAGGCTGCTGTTGCTGTTCGCTCAGTTGGTTCATGCTGGATATTGGGTCATGTAACGATAGGGGCTGTTGCTGCTGCTGCTGCTGCTGCTGCTGTTGCTGCTGCTGTTCGCTCAGTTGGTTCATGCTGGACATTGAGAGATCCGTCGGCATGTCTATTTCCGGTTCCGCCTTGGGACTTCCGAAAAGAGTCCTTTCCTCCTCTGGTTCCGACTTTATTCGCATCTGATGGCGCAGCGATGATATGTTCTTGATGTTTTTCAATTCGATCGAATTACGCAAGAATCTGCAAAGAACATAGATGACACATTTTCTTTTTACTCAAAGATAATTTTTTTCATATTCTAAATGAGAAATTTGTATTTCTTGTGTTGAAAATTATTCTTCAACTGTTCAGTAGCATCAAAAATTATTCTTGTAATAGCAGCAGCAAAGATAAATTTTAATATTAGTTTTATTAAAATTATTTCAAAATTAACAAACTCATATTTATTATCTCTATTGCATTTTTTGTATGACAGACTAATTATTTAATATATAATAATACTTACTGATAACAATGACGTTCGCCTTGTACTTTTCTAAGTATGTTCACGCGGTAATAATAACGTAAAGCTCTGCTCATTTTGTCATAATTCATAGAGAGATGATTTTTCTGGATGCCCCAGAGTTGTGCTAGACCAGGTGGATCGACAATCTTGAAGACACCAGTTTCTCGACTTTTCCACGAGATGTAATGCTGGTACCGTTGCGCGGGGTCGTTCAGCAATTGCTGAAGGAAGTCCCAGAGCAGTCTTCCGTCTAAACAGAATGACGGAAATTGTGCTACAAATTGTCATAATAATAATCATGAGAAGGTTAAAATAACGGTACACACACACACACACACTCTCTCTCTCTCTCTCTCTCTCTCTCTCTCTCTCTCTCTCTTCGATTTTATATTTAAAATATTCTATGCTGCATATGCAAGTAATATTAAAAGAAAGATTATGGCATTTCTTACAATTAATTATTTCTGCCAATAGATTTAAAAATCGCGGGCAATAGCAAATACTAACTGGTGTTGGGTTCCGACGAATCGTTAGGGAAGAACTCTCTCGTGATCGATCGAAAAGTACCGGGCGTCAGCGGCATCAACTGATGCGGTAACGTTGGGCTCGGTTGGTCCTTGACGCTCACCTCACTGAGCCTCTGTGCCGTCAAAGCGGTCGGTGTAGCTGGTGGACTGCTATTGCCGCTTGACACCTGGTGAGTGTTGTCTTCGTCCGAATCGCTCTTATAGACTTGCGTCTGATTCGCGTCGGTCGCGTGACTGGGTGAACCAGACTGACTGTCGACAGACGGTGCTGGCGATAGTGTCACTGAGTTGGCCGACATTAACGAGGCGAGATTCGAGGCGTATGGTGGCGTCTCCGTCCATGGTGTAGGCGGATGTGAATGTGGACTCAGCGGATATGTGGACGGTCTGGTCGGTGTCACTGGACTGTTGGGTAGGCATCTCTGTAGCTGACTGTAATCACGCACCAGCATTGTCAGCACGTTGTGCAGCACGTCGCCAGCACTTGGACACCTCTCGCCCATATCGGCCTTGGTCAGCAAGCACAGAGCCTTGCCGTTCATCTGGAACACGTCCATGTCGAACGGTGGCAGGTCAAATTCCCGTTCAGCCCACCGCAGGAACGCTGCTACGTCCTCCCTCGACCACAGTCTAGGGTCGGACACTGAAAGGAGAGAAGATGCCATTGGTTGTATTCGTGGTGACCTTTGTAACCACTATGCGGTTTAACATCGTCTATACGCCTTCATAATTAATTTATTGATTTCTATTTCCTTTAATGAAGTCAGCAGCAACGAATTAATATTAATATGAATAATACGAATTAATCGAGGAATTAATTTAAAAGAATTTTTTTGTAGCAATTAAAGCGCAATAAAGAAAATCTTCGGCTTCGTTTATATTCGAGTAAACTTTGTACAAAAATTTTACGAGACTGGAAATTAAACGGATAGTAAAACTTTAATTTTGTAAACTTGTGAAAGGATTATTTTTAACTTTTTTATGATACTTACCTAAATTCGTTGGTAGATGAGTTTTAAAATCCAAGAGGGAACTGGGCGGTGGATGCGTTGTAGGCGGGAAACCCATCGAGGGCCCATATTGGGCCCTCCAGAGTGCCCAGTCCGGACATAAAGGCAAAGATATACCCGGAGGCAGCCGAGGTTCCATTCCGGCCATTCCGCCAGCGGCGGAAACCGGCGGTAGCTGCGATATCTGAATTGGTGGCAGCAATTTCATAACACGCCCTCAGATCTACTACTTGCTTCTGTAACAGAAGAAATAAATAAAATTTATATTAACATGTCTGACTTTTAAAAATCCTGTGATTTCATTTTGTAATTAAGCTCGATTATGCATAGAAAGAAGAGTTTTGCTGAAGTATCTAAAAATTTAACTATACGTAGATACAGATCTAAAAATAATTTTGCTAGACTATTAAAATAATTATATAGGATACTTAAAATAATTGCTAGACTATTAAAATTTTTTGCAACATTACTCATTCTGAATGTCCTTCATAATTATTTTAATAGTCCAAAATTATTTTCAGATCCAGCTAAAATTTTAGACACCCCAAAATTGTTTTTTTCTCTGCATATACAAATTTAATATAAATCGATTTGCATAATCTTTAATCTTGCAAATATTTTATTATCGTACAAAATAAATGCACCTTTACAATTTAATAATTAATTGACAATAGAGTATCGTTCTTCCTTTGGACATTATGTCTTCATTAAATCAACTAGATGCAACAGTATCGTTCGATCTATTTAGCGAGCGCGTAACACGAAACGATGTCGACGTCATTTCGACGCTACAGGCGCACGAAAGTGATCTCTATATTTATTTACGACCATGGAGACGCAACACTGTGTGACGTAAAGTGCAATCTTCCGTATCTATACCGTCGAAAATCGATCCCTCTGATATATAGCGCTTTACCTCGTCTAACGATCGGTTCGTCGATGTAGAACGATGGAAGATAATAATGCCAGATTACAGTTACACGTCAATTTCTTACAATGTGGACGTGGAACAAGCAAGATGATTCAAGAAGAAGAGAACAAGGAGACGAGACAAAAAGAGAATGGAAGAGAAGCGTCGCGACGGCGACGTTTTGAGGCGTCGTCGTTCTCAATTTCCTGATCAGCAACCGGTTCGCAGACGTTCGACTATTAGCATAGAATGTGGGGGCATAAGAATGAAAGCCGGCAGGAAACATGGATTTACATAACGTATTTCCATCGACGTCGACGAAGCTATTTCCGTTCTCGACGTCGGCTCGCGGAGACCCGAGACCGCCTAAGCGAAACTTCTTATAACCAACATGGAGATTCACTTTTGGACTTGTAACTTATGCTGTTCATTTCGAAATTTTTCCACTTAATTGTTTCCAGAAATTTCATTTAATTGCCATTGTTTATAACATATATCGGAACTAGAACTTGTTTCATACATTGAGAAATATTTCTGTTTAAAAAGTGAACGAACCAGAAGAATCTATTATTCTAATCATATTAATCAAAATTCTGATTATCTCAACAAAAATTATAACAGACTCAATCAGAAATTTTTGATTCGTCCATTTTCAATCAGAATTCCAATTAATGCAACCAGATTCTTTTTTCAGATAGTTTTAAGTAAGAATAGTCTTTGATTTAAGAGGATTTGCCATTAAAATTCAGAGTCAGTTTGTAAAGTTTATATCAATTTTTATAAGATAAGAGTTCTTGTGGTCCAGAATAGCATACGGAAACTCTTGCAATAATATTATGTTAGAATGTAAACAAAAAGAATCTAATTAGGAAGGATAAAGTAATGTAGCTTCTTCATCGATAATGAGGCTATTTGCATGATAATCGTATGTTTATAATCCATGTACTCGATCCATACACTCGATTAGATATAATTATTAACGTACTGGTGCGCAATTGCGCTTAATGTTGCGATATGTTATAGCAGCTACTTACACTTTAACTGGTGACATTGTAACACGAAAAAATCGCGGTTATTATTTGATTTAATATGTCTCATAACAAGTGGACTTATGATAGGAAAAAGCCTACTGACGTCACCGTATGTTCGATATTATCGAGGCTATATAAAATTGAACGTAACAACTATTGTAATACAATACTATTGTAACATTCTATATATATTTAATATTATCGCTGTTGAAGATTTCGGAACAATAAGCAAGTCTATTCTGTGTCTCAGAAAAAAGAAATGATATACTTACATAGAAGCACAATACTTTCATTTTATTTTATCTTTTCTATTTTTTTTTAATTACTACATATTTATATTATGTTGATTATTGCTGTAAATGGAAATGAATACAAGTAAAAATTCATTTTAAATTTAAAAAAGAAAACCGGTCTGCCATCATTTTTTTGTCCAAGATTTGATGATCGATGGGTTCCAGAATATTTTCAGCGAAAAAACTCTTCTTTTCATGACACTTCGAAAAATGATCGGAGGAAGTTCTTGGCGGCACAATTGCGGCGCGATGCTCGCTCGAGAAGAGAACAAGAGAGAGAGAGAGAGAGAGAGAGAGAGAGAGAGAGAGAAAGAGAGGATTGCCCTGAGGGAAGAAGGTAGGAACCTCGGCATGCGAAGGTCGATGTGCCGTTGTCTCGCACCAGGAAATCCTGGTCGTCTCTTCGGTCTTCCCCTCTTCATTCCTTTAAATACCGCGAGTAAGGCCTTATACTCAGGTGCTCCTTTCGGTCGGCGATTTTTTGCGACGCGGTTAATTAAAGCGGCTACTTGAAGCGACGTCGAGGGATGAATTTGATAATCTTTGCATCGCACCTGTTTCGAGACATAATTGCTTATGCACGCTTCTTGATGGCTATCACTCCGAATTACACAAGATGAAAGATCTACAAATATAAGAATCTTTGATGGTCATCAAAAATTGAACATCTTAGGTGATAAAATTTCAAAATATAGGTATAATCTTTGATGTTATCGCAGCTTTAAGATTGTCACATCCTAAATTTCTCATTTCTAAAATAATTTTTTCTTGATTTTCAGATAAAAAATTTCATGATTTTTCCTGATGTATTCAATAATATATCGATTTTTTTGTATCCTTATTGTTCCTGATTTAGGAATCACCAAATATTTTCTGAGAGAGCAATTTAACATAGAAATGTAAATTATTATTAATGTTGTTGATATTGCTTGCATTTAATTGTTAGTAGTATATAACTTTTGATATAATGTACGTAATTCTTGATTTTAGAAAATTGTACAAAATTCTATGACTTTTCTCTGACAATTCTCGGACCATTTTCAATTTTCTTGACATTTCTTTGATTTCCAGTTTTGCGGTGGCAACCGCAATAAATTTTGACCGAGACAATTTTAGCATATTGGAATGCATTCTCGAGAGATGGAAGAAGCGATAATTGCGCGAAGAAGGTAACAAGAAAACACCGGATTCTGCGGTTCCGTTTGCGTGTTTCTCTTGCGAACATTCTTTTTTTTTTTTTTGGTGATGAAAGAAAGGAGAACTGCGATCACTTTGCGAATTGCAGCGGAAGCGTCAGTAAAAAATTGTAACCGCGACGCCACTCGAGACTTCCGGTACGCGAGTGAAGGACGGAGAACACACCGGAAGCGCGTTCGATCGCGACGAGGTAACATTGACATTTCCGCGTTGCCTATTTCTTCGTGCCACGTCACGGTGTGTTTGCGTAATATATGTTTAAGTTCTTGAAAATCCCTGAGGACTTTTGAAGAAACTCCTTTTCTTCATTTTCAACATGAATCTCTGTAATTATTCTTTTA
>NW_017259548.1:707581-711641 GCF_001594045.1 Atta colombica | reverse complement strand
ATGCTTTAAATAAGAAATAAAAAATAAATATTGAATCGCACAACGCTATTTAAATATAAAGATGTTTAATATCTTATAGCTTCCTAATATTTTTAAAATATTAGGAATTTAACACAAAAGATTTTTCTATTATTACATCTATAGAATTTGAGAAATAAAAGTGTGCATTATCGATAAAAATATATTTTGAGTATATTTAATTCATTTTTTCAATATTTCACAGTTTTTAAAAGATTCTTATAAGATATTTATTATACGGAGAGAATTTTTTTTTAGTATACTTTGAAAATATGATAATTGTGGCACAATACAATATTTTAAAGGTTTTTACTATGCACTTCAGTAAAATTGATTACACTTATTTTATACTTTATTGTTTTTATTAATGAATGAGAGAAAGAGAATTTTACATTAAAATTCCTTGAAATACAATGTTGACGACTGTCATATTTTCAGAGTAAATTCTAAGAAAAAATTCTCTCCATGTAGCATTAAAATTATTAAATTGCTTATCAATTTAATATGTGATATTACTACTTTAGTTCTGTTTGTGATTGCGTTTCAAGACTGAAAGAAGATTTCGGCGCGTAATTTGTAGAATTGGATGTAGATATATATAAATTCACATTGAAATACTTTAGCAGATCCGCATTAAGATTCGCTTTGTACCGAAAATGGGATTATTTTCTTAATTGATTTATTCTCGTCTGTCTATTTGATTATAATTGTTTTTTTTTCAGTCGTATACTCTGTTCTTTCCTCTCTCTCTCTCTCTCTCTCTTTTATGCCGACATTTTCATTCTTCTTTTCTCAATTCAATAGAGTTCCTGTCACGTGGAGGACCTGCAGTGACCTTGATTATATCGTCTTGTTTACAATCGATCCTACAACTTAACGACCGAGTTTCTCGACGCGAAAAAGCTCTTGACTGATCATCGTCGCAAATGTGTTTACGTTGTCGCGTGTCGAATAGCTCAAAAGTCTTTACATAGAAGTGACTGTGATAATCGTATAGATAGTGCAGCACAGATAGTAGTAACTGTCATTCGCCATCATGTATCGTGACAGCTACGTGTCTTATGTTGACATGTAATAAATATTACCGGAAGTGAATCTCTTAACGCTCGGTATCGCGGAAGGCGTGAATCAGTCACGTAAATGACTATAAATGAGCAGATTAAGATAATAAAAGATTCTTGTAAATGTCCTAAAGCATGGCGTTACCAAAGTGTGCATCTCGCTAATTATGCTAACATTAACGTTTTGTTCCTAGTATGAAGATAAAAATACTAAAGTAACACATGCATTCGATAATAATAATATTCACGATTCACCTCCCACATCTTTGAATCAGCAATCGTTTTTTTTCCCCGCTACGATGATTGTATTTAAATCGAATCGGCCCGCGAGTTGAAATGCACGAAGTGACACCATGTGCTCTTCATGTGAAACGCCACAATCTGCGGACATCGCGGGCGGTTCGTCGACAAAAAACACGTTCGCGGAGCGATAAAACGTTTTCTCCTCCCCGGGCGACAATTTAATCCCCGTCAGTCAAACACGACGGGACCGTAATCGGTCAGGCGCGGCTGGTCGGTAAAGGATCTATGATTAGACCTCGTCATATCCACTGATGTCCACTTTGTCGCCTTGGTCTTGCTGTCCTGTTAGGACGTTGTTACATTGCCACTCGTCGTCGTCGTAGTCGTTGTCTTTCTTCGTCGATCGTCGCGGTCCCCTTAATGTCAGAGGTTCGTTATGCTTTATTCATTTCGGTTCGCTGGCACGTACATACAAACGACGGGTTACATAACCCGCGCATGAGGAAACATGTGCGATTTGTTAAGATTAACACGCACATACACATGCACACACGCACGACACGCATACGTTTGCTCGCGATATCGTCCGACTCATAGACTATTGTTGCGCGATCCAAAACGAGTTCTCTGGCGACGATTTACTTCGATGCATATACTCCTATGTAATACGAAATCTTGGGCTACGTGCACTAACAGATGATAAATCGTACGAATATAGTCGACTATATAAAAAATAATTCAAACGTAAGGTAACGCATTTATATTGATAAAGTCATAACAAATAATACATTACAATAATACATTTACTGAAGGATAAACATTTGATATTATATTATTTCTGGTAAAAATTGCAGTAGAATAGTTATGATTAGGAGTTCCATTTTTATGGTATTATATTATTATAATGTCAGTATTAATAAATATATATATGTATAATTCTCTTAAACATATATAAAAAAGTTATACTACTATAAATTATGATAATTTCGAATATTAATATAATAAAATAAAAATATCAAGATATAAATAGTACGTAAATGTTTTTTGTTCAAGTAAATGCAATCGCAATTATAATGATGTAATTATTTCTTAAATTCACTATATTTATGTGATAATAATAATTAAAAAATATGTTACGAAAAAATTAAAAATTTTTTAAGTAATGTGTGTGTGACTATTATTTGCGTGATTAAAATAACAGAGTTATTTTGTAGAGTCGTCTTAAAAATGATTATAAATTATATCATTAAATTATAGTAATTATGGTAATCACAGGTATTTTTTCTCTCAGCGTGTTGTATACGATCAATTACTAATAATTAATTAATTTAATTTACAAGATTTTTATCAAAAATATATCTATCGATAGATATACCGATGTATTCCTGTATCAGGTATATTTTATATTCTCGCGGTAAAATAATCACAATTTCTCACGATGAATAAAAACCCACGATAAAAATCATAAAGAAGAAAAATATTAATAGACCAATTATAATGTTCAAGGACCTAATACAATAATGAATATGAGAGGCAATGAGAGGCGTCTTTAATAATATCGACTAAGAACGATGATCTCGCAAGAAATTACAGTCCGAACGGTGTAAAAACTTAGCTCTGACGTCGGTGTCTCCTCCTCGGGTGGAGAAGGAAGTAGGTAAGTACCAACCATCCGCAGATGTATGCACGCACACGCACGCAGAAGAGCGCATGTACGCATAGACGGATGAAACGCACACAGACGATTTCGCAACATCGGGAAAGGCAAAAAGTCGCCGCCGTGCGTCAATAAGCGAAGGCAAGTTTCTACTTATTCGTCATATCGCGCGAAATAATCGTGCGATCATAACGATTAATGTGTATTAATAATAAGATACCGGCGTGATAACGATCGCTCTCGTCGATTACGCGCTGATCATTCATTAGAGCAGACCGACCGGTCTGTCGATATAATTAAGCGTGAACGGCGCCAACACACGTCCATGTGTCACGCTTCCAGCGCGGCATAATAGTCGCCCGTAAGAACCGTTCGGTCTAAAACGGTTATTCGGAAAGCGAGTCTAATCACGAGCGATAGTTATCATAGTCCCTGAGGAATTAAATGATAAAAAAATAATTCTACAAATGCTATCTCGACGCCGTTGATGGGTAACAGTGCGACGAATGAGTCATACAAGAAATTAAGAATCATGTTATTGACGCAATATATCGTCGATATTTAAAACAACGATGCGGTTTTTAGTATCAGGAACGATCTTATTTTCCTAATTATATATTTTCGTGCAATTCTGTTAATTATTTTATTTTGTTTCATAAAATGATCGCGTGCCGCGATGGAATCTGGGAAAAATATCGCGTGGCACAGTGGTACCTATTCACTGTTCACCAATTAAGTATTGAGTAAAAGTAACGGGTATCGATGCACGCTTGAGGCGACGGTGGATGACGTGTGTCCATGTGTGTGTATTTGTGTGTGTGTGTGTGTGTGTGTGTGTGTGTGTGTGTGTGTGTGTGTGTGTGTGTGTGTGCGCGCGTTTATGACCTCGTGTGAGTGCATGTTTGAAAAGACAACCAGGAAAAGGTACGTACAAGGAGGTACGAGGAATCGGTTCGCGCGCAGAAGGAGGAAGAGGAAGGTCCTTGCGCGTTCGAACCAGGATTTAAGATTTATCATGTATAACATTCAAGAACGTGAAGGAGAGCCTTATCTCCTCTCTCTCTCTCTCTCTCTCTCTCTC
>NW_017259548.1:706221-707481 GCF_001594045.1 Atta colombica | reverse complement strand
TCTCTCTCTCTCTCTCTCTCTCTCTCTCTCTCTCTCTCTCTCTCTCTCTCTATCGGACACCCGCTTCGCGTTTCTTCCTCCTCGCTCCATACTCTTCCGGGTTCCTTCACTTCCCGTTTCTCTTTCTCTCTCGATTCTTCGGCTTGCCAACTTGCATGCAAGCACGCACGTGGACGCTTTATCGGTCCCTGTCTTTGTCCGATGTCGAGGCGTACTACTGCGCGCGCGAATGATTAATATGGCAATATATACTAATGGGAGATATATAAACCGACGCGGTAATTAGCGGACATTGTAATGGCGATAACGATTTTTAATGGTTCTCGCACATCCGAGATCTATTTTCGCCTCTTACTACGTTTATCTTTGTTTTTTTACATCATTAGGAAAAATGTTTTGTTCTAAACAAAACTAAAATTTTGTTGTAATATTTGATTAAAACATATTATCGTTTACAAAGCAGAGAAATTATTTCGCAAAATCAACTAAATTTTTTGTTTCGTAAACCAAATATTTGGTTGCTACTAAAAATGCTTCACCTAAACAGTTTTGTTAAAGGCACTAAATTTTTTTCCTAGTGCACGGAAAAAAAACAATTTCGCTGAAATATTTAAAAATTTAGCTAGATACAGATCTGAAAATAATTTTGTTGGATTGTTAAAATAATTACGAAAGAATTTTGAGTATGATGAGTAAGAATAGTTTTGACATTCTGTAGCAACTAGTTGGAATCTCCTACGTAATTATTTTGATAATCCAACAAAATTATTTTTAAACCTATATTTAAAAAAAAAAAATTTTTAGATATTTTAGCAAAATCCTTTCGTTGTAACGTGTTATTTATTTCTTAAAAAAACAGATATTCTCGTCCTGAGATTATTTTATATTCATTTTTTTCACTCTCGATATTTCTTCGCAAGTCATCGGTTATTCGCTTCGCTTAAAGTCCGCAATTTTATTGTCAATTTTATGCCGCACTTTAAACCTTTACGGGTGATTTATACATACTAGATATGCCGGTTAGATATTGTTGTAATACAGGATTTCAAATGTCAACGTTCATTGTTTACTGTGACAATCGATCCGTCACTTGCGTTGGATGTTACTTTGGCGATAAAACAGTGCTGCTGATAATGGATAGCTTCCAGCATCACTCCGATTTTATTTGAAATATCTATAGACAGATTTATAAAATAAATTTATATAGATAATGTCAATAAACTTCAAAAATAATATCCAACAGGTTAAATAATATTTGTA
>NW_017259548.1:687265-706121 GCF_001594045.1 Atta colombica | reverse complement strand
ATATAATGCGGGAGAAAATAAAATCGTGATTTTCATTTCTGCATGACTTTCATTTATTCGCGAAGGTTAGCGAATTAAGGACTCTTTGCGGAAAGTGGAAGTTTTTGCGAAGTTCGAATATTGTCGCAGGCATGATTACAGAGATAAGCCGCAATAAGGAAATGCATTCGCGATGCATGACGCGTTGACCCGCCTCTTAACGCCACTCATATACGGAAGAAAATAATATTTTTCTTCTTTGTACAGTCATATAGACAGAGAAAAATATTTAATACAAATAACTATTTACAAATAACTATTTTGTTGACATAAGATTAACAAAACTTTCTGAATTTTTCATTTAAAAATTGTATAATCAAAATTTGATTATTTTAATCTTTTTTATTAAAACAACACGATTTTTTAATAAAAAAATAAGAAAATTTTTGTTAGTCACATATAAATAAAATAAATGTTTACACCAAAACATTTCTTAGTGTAGATAATCGAGTAATCTTATCACATCCGTATCTTCTATAAGTGTCTTCTATAAGAAATCTGATTGACTTCGGCAATTTAAACGTTAAGAATGTGTTCTAAGTAACTGAAGTAACTGTAGCTCTCGATATAATAAAGTACATTATAAGTACTTGGAATTAATATTAACGAATTACTATTGGTAATTGTAAATACACATATAGAAAAATATTATTCTATTGCTAAGAAAAATAAACTACTCAACTTTCTTTCTTAGTCACTATTTTTTTTTAACAATGAATATCTTCTTAATGATATATTTATTACAAATTTTAGAAAGAACTTATTAAATACATACTGAACAAGAATTAATTTTCTTTTGAAAAATATTATAAAATTAATCGAAGAAGCGACTTTATATAAGTAAACCAAATTTGTTTTTTTAATTTCATAATCTTGATTGAAGTAATTATAAATTTAAATATTACAGAATTCAGAATATATTTTGAATAAATTTGATGCTTGTGATGATCTTACGATAGATTTGCAGATATATGAACTTTTAAAAAATTGAAACAATTATTTGTGTATACAATATACTATATTTGTGTATACAATATAACTAAATAAAATACTATATTTTATTTGTATGTATACTATACATTATTTGTGTATACAATATACTATATTTTTTTTGTGTCCAGCATCCAAAATATCAGTTGCTGGCAAATATCTGTTCGCTTCGGATTTTGGTCTCTGTTTTTGGAGAAACGAAGATTATTGCATACGAAGTATTCGTGTTTACAAAAAATAAATTCATTAACGCTAAATAAAAATTCGCATTGGTATTTTACGTTATCTTCGTCGTTGATCTTTGCGCACCACCGGCGATGACGATCGACGGTCACGCGGCCGCGCCGCGAGTTACGCGCTGGCCGCGTAATCGTACATTACGCGTGTTGCACGCGTAAACACGGATCCGGGTGCTCCGTAAGCTGGCTTCCGAGCGGTACCGAGATCGACCGGAGAAAGTCGAGCAGTCGAGAGAAGTGCAACGGAACGAATACGCGGTAGCAACCGAACGCACGACGACGTTCTCCTCTCCTCCTTCCTTCTTCTTCGTTCTCGTTTGCCCTCCCTTCGCTTTTGTTACAACGGGACGCTCCGTAAATATCCGTCTGCACTTCTCATGCGAACATATCGCACTGTACGAGCGTTAAGTAAGTCTTGCCGGATAAAAGAATCTAAGCTAGAAACATTGAAATTACGCTGCACGACAGTTAGAAAATAATTGAGATAACTTCCGTTTAGTAGATAATGTTTGTATAGAAAGATATATACTCTCTTCCAGAAGAATTGAAAAAAACTGATTAAGTCTTTAAAACGTTAAAACGTTATTTATGATTCTAATATTTTAATAAATTAAATATATTTAATATTTGCCAATAACTGCTATGTTTGTTATCATTTTTTACTCATAGAAATACATCTGCAAAGATTGTCCATCTAAATGAAAATGATTTTTCAATTTTCTGACGACAATCAATTTATTAAAGATTAGATACGTTACGTTTCATTTCATCAATAAAATTTATTTGCAAGATTAATTTGCAAATCGCTGATTTAAAATCACTGGAACAAAAAAGGCTAGATTTGCAACGTACATTCAACGATAAGAATTAAAAAATTGCATTGAAAGAGCAATGAAAATAAGGCGCGTTAAGTATGAAAAAAAACGAACCTCAAACTTTTGTCAGGTGGTTAGAAAATCCTCCCTCGTCTAATAACTTGTTCTTGCTGGAAACTTAGTTCACCAACTTGCTCGTGAATCTGCGAGAATGTGACGCAAGCGTCGAGCTTGCGATGATCGAGAATACTCGAGTTCACCGACCAGTCCAAGGTCGCGTGGAAAAAGACACGGAAGACACCCGTACGACTTTTCAATCACGAGCACCACTATCAACTTCCACTTTCGGAACTTTTTAACTAACGAACCGGTGAACCAGTCGCGCGACGTCAACCTCACACTCTCTCTTTCCTCCGCACAATTTTCATTCCACAGTCGGACGCAGTTAAGGTCGCGCATGAAACAGCGATAATCAGATACGCCACGTTCTTTATCTAATCAGAAATCCAAATAATTTCCCATTTACTCTTCACTCGAGAAGCGGTAACATCCTTTCGGTCTTTTCCTTTCGGTAGCGACGGAACTTCTTTCATTCTTTATAACGTAGATAATATTTTTATTTTTTTATTTGTATCTTTCGTTCAGACCGTCTGATCGGGAAATTTTTTTTAATTAACTTTAGATATTGGAATAATTAAAGTACACATTCCAATAGGAAGAGATTATTTTTTAAAAACCTTAATTAGAACGTTTGAAATATTTCTCAAAGAAAATCGAATAGGTCCGTTATATTTTCCTTTTTCTTAACTCAAACGCAAACGATGTTTCTGACATCGTCAATAAAATCTGTCGGACCCTTCGCATTGCATTTCCAAGTATTTATGCGTTTGACGCACGACAAGTATCGAGATACGTGCATTATCGACGTGCACTTATCACGCGCTCGTGCTTCTCGCGTAAAACAGAAAGTGACTTAATAACGTGCGCGCGCGCATCGTCCCTCGAGGCGGAAGCGAATCTTCGCGATCATGGTCGATCCGAATCGCGAAAACCTTATCGCCGCTTCCACGTCGCGCCGCGAACGTGTCGTGCCGATACGGAAAGTACGAGATCGGAGATAGCACGATGTTGTCGAAATCTCCGAGCGGCCGCTGATAAACCGCGAGATCTTGTGTTTCGCCGTGGAAATCGGTGAGATTATTTCATTAAATGTTGATAACGGTGGATGTTGGAATTTGAGGGAATCGTATTCGAAAAATGCAAACTCTTCAACAGTTGAATTTATTCTGACAGAAATTATAATATATCAATCGCAGCTTGATTATCAAACTCGCATAATCTTAAAAGATTACAACGGAATCCTTTCCACGCATTGAAAGAATAATTTTGTTAAAGTATCTAAATCATTTCGTTAGTACAGGTCTGAAGACA
This sequence comes from Atta colombica, assembly GCF_001594045.1. Classification (NCBI taxonomy): domain Eukaryota; kingdom Metazoa; phylum Arthropoda; class Insecta; order Hymenoptera; family Formicidae; genus Atta; species Atta colombica. The sequence continues at coordinate 702,607 of NW_017259548.1, read as the reverse complement.
ATTTTTTTGAATCATTATATAATCATCAATGTATTATCAAAATAATTATGTATGAATTTCAATTTCATATGATGAGCAATGCAGTAAAAAGTTTTGACATTCTATGATTATTAAATTTATAATGTCAAATTATATCTAATTTGAGTTATTTTCATTTCTATAAGTCGCCACTGCTTCTACTCATATGTCATTAATTTAATTAAAACAATAAAATTGAATAATTTAACTTAAGAACATGTATTTGACTCAAATGAATTTAATTCATTATTTACTAAATGCATTAATGGACTTTGTTTACTTTGAAACTAACTACAGAAATAGATTGATTTACATTTTAACATACATGAAAATTAAATAACAAAATTATTTAAGTGAAATTATTTAAGTGAAAACAAAGTTATTTAAGTGAAATTAGGTTGTTATTGTTCTCTTGATTTCTAACAGTAGAATATAATAATCAGTTTGAGCGTTCTACATAATTATTTTCATGGTCCAATAAAATTATCTATTTTCAGATCTATATATCTAATTATTAGGTGTAGTAAAAAGAAATCCATTATTTTTCCATTCAATTTCATGCAAAAATAATGGATTTCTTTTTACTACACCTATATATTTTTAGACACTTCCGCAAAACCATCCTATCTGTGCGAGTCGAGGAAAATTCGATCGTATAGTCTTGAAGAAACTTAATAACTGATGTGGTAATAATAGATAGTCACGTTGTAAAATTGCAAGATCTCCGTGGAATTTTGACGATGTTTTTACAAAAAATATTATGATAATAGAATGTACGCAAGAATTATTTTTCCACTTCGTCTTTTCAAAACGCAAGCGTATACGTAATCGCGCGAACTTATTGTTCGTATTCTACGTTCGATTTCTTCAGATTCGTCGAGGTATACGAAATTTCGGAGATCGTGAGAGCGAAAGCGACGTTATAGATACGCTTATATTGATTGATTTAACGCGAGATTTCTTAGCGGCCTCGATTTTCCGATGTTTCGTGACAACGAGAGCAATTGTACTAACAGAAGAGATATCGTTCGATCAACTTCTTCGGCAAGTTTCACCTTCCTTCTGATTGAACATTTTTCGGTTCTTCCTTTTACCTACACACAAAGGTACGCGCATCATTTAAATCAAGGATTCTTCATTCTATAATTCGTGGAATCATCGAATCCAAAAATTTTTACTGATCTATATTGAGCTTCCTACAATCAAGATTAATCAGAAATGTCGATAACTCGGACATATATTTAATTAAATATCAAAGTTTGAAAATTTGTGTCAGATTTAATATGTTTCAGTAAAATTAACATTTATTAAATTATATTGATATATTAAATTAACACATATTTTATTCATGTTCTTAGAATTTACATTTTAAAACATATTATTTTTGTGCTATTTGTTACTTACTTATAAATTGTATTATTTTAACACTAAATATTCAATATCAATTTAACACAAAATATTTAAATCACATTAAATGTTAAATTAATACTTCAATATATAAAAATTCAATACAAAATTTTTACAAGAATTTGAGTAGGCCATTTTTAACACAAATACAAAATGTTTCTTTTACTGTGCACTATTTATAAAATTGTACCAGTGCAAATAGCTATTTTGTATATTTTGTAAATATATGTAAATATATGCAAACGTTTTATGTAAATTTCGATGTTTCCTTCGTTCAGTAATTTCTTTCGACATTATTATATAGGATAATTTCGAAAAAACTTATCACATGACTGTATATATGCTTCTTCCGTTTTTTTCTCTCTCTTTCTGTTTCCCCTCTCTCTTCATCACACCTGTTACACTTCATTTCTATACAGACTATTACAGACACAAGTTATGAAATATTCGATAACGCAGCAGTGTTCCACCTGTGCGCATGCACATAATTTCGCTTGCAACGCACATTAGCGAGTTTGAAGATAAGCCTTTATCGGCAAGAAAAATATTGCGTCTTCAAAGCCGGACGATGGAAAATCGTTTTTTATTTCGCAAGTGCTAGTTCATCGATTTGTATGGTGCGACGATTGTTTGCACTTTACAAAGTTCCAAATACATTCTCGTTAGATTCATTTATCGTTAGTCATAATTGTGTAAATAATGTGTTGCCTCGTTAGACAATCATCTGTAGAGACTCCAGGGAAACTTGTTCTACATTTTCAATAAAACATTAAATGCCGTTTATCTATTTAGTTTGTGACGAAAGAAATGCGGGATGAAATAATAGTATTCAGCTGGAAAACGACTTTTGTAATAGTGCGGCGTCGCTCTTGCGACATCCAATGATAACCCGGACTCGCGAGTTGAAAAAATCTCGATGAAGCACAGGATGTTGAAAAAAAATCTACGATTACGTGGCGGAATTAAGTCGCGTGTGGTTGCCTGACCCGACGCGATTTAATTAAATATAATTACAATGATTCCTATTATACTTGCCGGATAATTTGCTACTTAATTTGCCTAATAAAACGTAGAATTGTAAATTAGAAATTACAACATTTTAAAGCTTCATATTTTTTAAATTTAATTTTTTAAATTTTAATTTGTTGATATATTAGATAAATCCAATAAAAGAGTTAAATTTATCAAATTATATATATATTTAATAATAAATTATATAAATTTTAATATCAAATTAAAATCAGAAATAAAACAAGAATCATTTGCAATGTTAAATACACACACACATACACACACACACACACACACACACACACACACACAAAATAAATATTCCAATTAAAATAGTTTACATGTGTCTTTTCGTCTTCATTTCACTTTGTATGTTACGCAGCGTTATGACTGGCATGAATGTAGCCCGTAATTATCGAAGTATTGAAGCTTAGTACTTTTAGAATTTCGCGCACTGGTTGCTCAGCTGCAAAAGACTACTGTGACGTTATTAAAAAAACTGCGCAAATAAAACTTGGATAAATAAAAACCGTAGTGATCATGAATCGAAATACAATTGTCGTCAGATATCGTCAAATATTTTTTTCCTCGCGACGATATTTGACGTAATATTTTGAAAATCTTTTGTAACTGAATAATAATAAAGATAAAAGAAAAATCAAGGTTGTTTATTGCATATAAAGGTTATTAAACTTGAATAATTCGCCTTCAAAGAAAAATATTTTTTATAATTTTATTTCGAACCGATTATTTTATTTATATGTCTAAGATCTTTGACAAATTTTAGAAAAGTAACAGTCAGAAGTGTTAATTAATGAATATATCTGTCTCTTTGAGAGTTTCGAATAATTCTCGTTTTAAAGGACGTTTAATTAAAAATATTTGATTGATCAAAATATATGATAAAGATTAGAAAATCGCGAGATCAGATTAAATTGATTTTATTATCAAGAAAAAAAATGATTTGATTTCGAATTTGATTAAATGCATCACTTGTGAAATATGCGAAATAACATGTGAATTCACGTGTCTGCCAAATGAATTCAATTATTACCTCCTATTCTTCATGCGTACAATCACGAAAAATACATATTAATTTAATGTAGAAAATGTAAAAAGAAGATCAGGCAAGAGATCGAATCTCGGCATAGAATAAAAAGAGAGCAGGACGGCGTGGACGTAGCTTAACCATGTGGGCTGCGCACTCGACCGATAAAACGACTCGACTCGACTCGACGACGTGTCAGTGACCCTTTCTCGTTCACCACCCCCTTCCTCCATTCGTCTCCTGCTTCTTTCCTCTGTGCCCTCGACACTCACTGCCGTCGTTCTTTCCAGATTCGTTTCCTTCTCTCTGCTCTGGCTGATAGTTTCGAGGCACCTGCCCGCCAATGTCGACATGTCAGGTATGGTCTCCGGGAGTATGTTTGCCTTGTGAAAATTCAACGAGAGATCGCCACAAGTTGGAAATGATCATTGCTCAGCCTCGTAAGATAAATATAAAAATCTTTCTCGATATTAGAGAAATTTTAAAGAAAATGAAAAATAGTGAACTAGAATTAATACGGAATTTTTTTACTAGATGTAAGATAGATATATAATATCTTAGTTATGTAAGCTTTAAATTTGAGGCTACAATTTCCGTATCTGTATTAATTTCCTTCCAATCTATTTTCCTTTGGTCCTTCTCATTTTGATCACTCTAATAATTTAAATGCATTTAAAATATTCCAAATATTCCAAATTATGTTAAGTATCATTTTTATGTAATAATACTATTATACCACCTATCTATAAGGTCGCGAATGCGAATGAATGTAAAATGACTGTATTTGTACCTAAAATAGGTCAATAAATGAATTATTTATCTATTACTCAGCTTCATTATTACTATTATACGAGATGAGAAAGATCTATTTTTGAGTTTTATATTCCTCATTAAAGCCCTTAAAAGATTTTCCAATACTTTTCAAGAGTGACCTCGAAATTAAATCTCTTGGAAAAATAAATCAGGAAGGTTTTTCTCACTTATACATGGAAAGATTTTGCACAGAAAGTACTTAAAAATTTAACTAAATACAGATCTAAAAATAATTTTATTAGACTTTCAAAATAATTGTCGAGACGATTAAAAACTTGTGATAACGTTGTAAAAAAATTTTCATATTTTTGCAATCAATTTGAATGTTTTCCACATTATTTTAATATTCCAACAAAATTATTTTCAGACCTGTATTTAGGTACTTCAGCAAAATCATTTTTTCCGTGTATAAGAAGAAAGTAGTCTCTTTGATCTTTTTTTTTTATCAAGAGATTTAATTTCGAGACTACTTGGAAAAATACGTAAAGTATTGGAAAATTTAAGCTTTAGTGGCGAATATAGCGATGGAAAAACTAAGCGCTAAATATAGACATACTTTCAAGAATTTTTATAAATACAACCGTAATACAAACAGTATTTCAAAAGGAAGCGCGACCGAGTTTAAATCTGCAGGTCTCCTCGTAACGAGCGTGCGCCGCGACTGCCGCGATAAATTGCAGTGCAATTACGCATGATCGCCGTCAGGTATATAAAATCATATGTCGGCGATTACGCCGGCAACACCTGTTGGCGATTTCGCACGCGTCTCCGTGAGACGCGTTTCGCTACGCACGATCGCCGATTCCGAGGAAAAACAACTTGTCTTTTACGCGTGTCCGCTTTGCGCGCCGATCCAGTTTAATTTGTACCGATCTTGCCGGTACTTCAAGATCGAAATTTCAGATTTTTTTTTGTCGTTATGACGCAAGGACAAAAGAATTTGCGGCAAACTGTATAATTATACAGCGACAACATGAATCACGTGTACGGAATATTGCGTGGAATATAAATAATCGTTGTATTTAACGCGTTACCATAATTATTCGGCGATTCTATCTCTCGGTGTTTCCTCTCTCATTCCTTCTCTAGCGGAAGGAAGATGAAGAACTCGTGAAGAAAACACCAACGCTGTATCTTGCATCTCGACCGAGACGGAAGCGATCGCGCCGCAATGCTCTTGAACGGGCGAGCGTTGCTCGTTTCGAAGATCTCGACGCAGATACGTTCTGAAACTGCGTCGTCCTCGAGTTCCACATGTTATTTCACCACCAGAGACACACGATATATACACATTCGCGAAAGGCGATCGAAAAGTCCAACGTGCACTATTAAGGGCCGGTCTTTAACAATTAGCACTAAAGGTACCTGTTGATCACTCGAGATAATCTCACGTGTTCCAGTCCAAGTACTTCCTTGAATGATCTCTTTCCGAAATATTATCCCGAGGGTCCAGGATTATTACGGATTTATTCACGTTCGAATAAGGTATCCACATCCACATGTGTAGTATTAAGGTGGTGTGTATCGGGAATGCTGGAGGTAATCAGCTACGACGAGAAATCGACAACCTGTTACGCGCAGTAGATGACGTTACCCGACTGAGAACCCCTGACGACCACAAAGAGAGCAACGTGTGGCCTCAGATGCACGTGCATGCAAGTAACGCCGGAAGTCGATAAAAAGCCTGGTTTACCCTCGGCGTCAGTACTCTCTCGTCATGGGAAACAGCCTGCTCCTTCCATTCCTCTTAGAAGCACTCTTCCGTTTCTCTCCCCACTTTTCTGTCTTGTTTTTCTCTATGTTTCTCTTTTGCTTTTGGCTATTCAAGACACCCACAATGGATTCGACATCTCAGAAAGATTTAATGGTCCATTTCACGCTCGTATATTCTTTATTTCTATTTTCTTCAGGAATACTCATTTTTATCAGACGAATATATGTAATAATCGAAAAATCATTTCTCTAGAATTGTTAATTATATAAAAGAGGTACTATTTAAAGGGAAGTCTCATTTAAAAGTTAAAAAATAAGGTGCTTAGGAATTTAAAAAAAAAAATCTGTTTTTTTTAACATTTTGATTTTTTTATACGAAAAATAGATATTTTATGATTATCTCTAAATTTTTGCGTTTATATTCGGCTCCACTATTATAATTTAATTAATAAGCCACAATTTTTGGGAGCTTTCACTTCCATCCTGTTGGCCTGAAATTAGGAAAATTTTTTTTTACGTTGAATATTGTTTTTGGTACAGAACTTCTAAAATGTCTCAAAGAATACAAAATAACAACTAGTCAAAGTAAAAGTATAAACTTTCCAGTTTTAATTTTACCATTTTATTATGTTTTTATATATTTTGAGGCATTTTATAAGTTCTGCATCAAACACAATGTTTAACGAGTAAACCATATTTAGATTTTTTTTATATTAGTCTTAAAACAAAAACGAAAGCTCTCGCAAATCGCAGTTCATTTTTCGTTAAATCATAATAGTTGGAGAAGCCCAATATAAAAAAAAAATTTAGAAATAATCATGAAATCTTATGTCTTTTATATTATGTCTTTTATATTATATGTAAAAACTTTAAAATGTTTAAACAAATAACTTTCTTTAAAAAAATTCCTAAAAACATTTTATTTTTTTTTACTTCTAAAGCCTCATAAGACTTCTCTCTTAAGAATCGTTTGTATTTCAATGATTCGCAAACGTTTGAAAATTGAGATATGATAAGAGATAAAAGAGATAAAATATCCATTGCGACTCGTCATAGATTTATTCGAAAGCAGTTCTTGGAATATTAAAAGGCATATATTTTGTAGAGATAAAAAAAAGTAAAAAACTAAAACATGATCAATAAGTTCGCTTCTAAGAATATAAATGCAAACATGTGCATCCATGCAGAGCATTCGGAGTAAAGTCAGGAAGAGAAAGAAAGACGTGTTTGTATAACGTGTCGACAAAATACACTCCCTGCGGTTGCTTTTAATGACCTGCACGTTAAATTCACATTAAACTGAGCGATAATAAACTTACAGCTATTAGCTGCAGATTTGTTCCAGCGTGATATATACAATATTTTGATATCAGATTATTAAAAAAACAATCATTTTAATAAAATTATAAATTATTATATAAAATACAGTAATATAATTTGCTTTAATCGATCTAATTATTATCTTTAAACAAATATTTTGTAATTATTTAATTTTAGCAGCAGGCAAATTAGATTTTATTCATATTTAAATCTGTTTAAACTTGTAAGACGGTTGTAAAATATGTTGGTATCCATATATTCGTACAAAAATTTGTTATGGCTACAATATTTTACGAAAAGAATATATTAAAGAAACATTATCTACTTGTGTGCATCAGTATTGTTACTTATCTGATAGAAAATCAGATGTAGTAAATAGATGATGCAATAACAGAAAAAATTTCTAAATGTAAAAGAATAAAACCAACGCAATAACGCTAATGCTAATATCGTCACAGAATGTTCCAAAAAATGTAAAAAACGATAATAGACTTAGAGCCGGTTGTTCTTTTGATAAATTTTATTCTATTGGGTAAGTAACAAGATTCTTGAAATATTAAAAGATGTATTGATCTTGTAGAGATCTTGTAAAAAAAAAGTAAAAAATTATCCAATCACATGCGCGGATTACCAGATTTACCTCACAGATAAAATTTACCAAAAGAACAATCGGTCGTTAAAGAGGAAATATAATATAGAAATCGTAATCTTTTTAAAATAACTATTAAAAAAATTTGGAATTTCAAAACTGGAAAAGATGGACATGCGAGAAAATCTCTAGAAATTAGCTATAAATTTCCATAAATCTCTAGAAATTAGCTATAAATTTCCATAAATATTTTTTCGGAAAAACTAAATTGATAAGCCGAACAGTATGAAAACGTATTCACACTAGGCATTGAACAAATTACAATTATTTTTTTTTAATTAATTAGGCTTCCATCTAAATAAATGTACAATCCAATAATTCACAAAAACTTAATGACTTAAGGCGATCGAATTTTTCGACTGCACGAGTTTATTTACAGTCAAGTAACATAAATAATATTATTATTGGAACTAAAATAAATTAAGAAACAACAATTTAATTTACTCTTAATAAGGTCGTACTAAAAACTAGAAGAAGTAGGATAATTAAATTTAAAAAGAAGAAAAAGAAACGCTACATTTTCACGTACAATACCTGTTAACTCACTCACTTATGTTAACGGACACACGTTCCGGATTTATCGAGTTTATTGGCTCGTAGGAGACCCATCTTGCTAAATCGAGATCTCGAGATTCGAGCGTACAGCTCGCGGGAGACGATCGCGCCTAATATAAGCCAAAGGAATCGCGCCGCCACAGGGAGAGGGACACGGTCGGTGTGTACCAGGAACGCGGATCTGCGTCTGGTAGTAGCGTATATAAATACGCCACTAGGAAGTGCTTGCCAACAGGAAGCGTCCGCTGGGCAATGAGAAACAATAGTGCGACACGGCGATCACCCACTCTCAAGAGCCGTGCTAAAATCGACCGAATTTTCGCCCACCCCTTCGCTCTATTTTACTTAACACTCAAATGCTCAACTGTATCTATTTCGCTTCCCTCCTGTAATAAAAAATCACGCGTGAATCATCGAACACAAAAATGCTTTCATGGGACATATGAACGTGGAAGTGTAAGATAAAAATAATTAGAGAAGAATATAAAGAGATATCTTTAAATGTGTGTGTGTGTGTGTGTGTGTGTGTGTGTGTGTGTGTGTGTGTATTCAGATTTTCAGATTTTTTTGCGTATTATCCCTGGATTAATTCATTAAAATGATTGAAGATGGCTAAACTGGATTCACATATTTTTATAGTAAATAATAATTTTTGTAAGTTAACATCTTAACTTTTTACTCATTTCTAGATCTTATAATTTTTCTAGAATATATATATACAAGCGCATTTATAAAGAAATATCTCAACTCAATCCTAAACCTAATTTTTTTCAATCTACAAAAAAAGAGATAGGCTCAATAAAATCTTTGTGAAGAAAGGATCAAGTACAGAGTGAAATTGCTTCTATATATGCCTATAATGCAACTTGTGTGGCACAGTTTAGCAAAAAGCATAACAGCGCAACGATAGTTCATGCATGTGCAACACTTTCTATTGCACGATCATTCGTGCAACACGACGAGCATGCTCGGTTTAATGTGCGACCTACAGACCAAAAGTAATTAGTATGCTAAACTATTTTGTCGGGCGTATATGCACCGACCCGGCGGCGCGCAGATAGCGGAAAGTTTTACGTCAGTCGTATGAATAAACGATGGTCGACACATCAAAATAGATTCGTGTAAAATTATTCAGTAGGCCATGTGACCGACCAGCTCGATATTAATCGATATTACATGAGTATTGAAGGGGCATGATTCAATTGAGCTTTATGAGAAATTATTCAGAACAGTAAAATGATGTCACATTAAATGCACGAAACATTTCACGCTCTTTTCTTTCTTCCGGAAGTTTACAATTTGTAAGTCATAATTAATACAGAATGTTCTACAGGAAGGAAATTACTAATCAGCTGTATTCAACTAATCATTTTCGAATGTATTTAATTATTAAAAAAAAGAAGAAAAAAAAAACAAAAATTGAAGAAAAGAAAGTACCATTATTTTTAATGGATATAAATAAAATTTAACAGAATGTTTGTAAACTTTAAAAAATATGCTAATAATTCTAATGATTAATATTTTATCATTTCAATTTGTGGATTTACGACCAAACTAATTAATTTATTTTTTAAAATAAAAACTCGTAAAAATTTTTTCTAACATGTCATGTTTTTATTTTGACAACTTTTTAGTAACTGCTATTGGCATTCTTTTTGGATAATGTTTACGGTCTTAGGGTAGCAATCATTACTTGATTGTTAGCATATTTTTCATCAATAAAATAAACTTATACATATATAAACATATTTTGTTGAATTTTTTATTTATAAAAATTACAGATTTTTCTTTTTTCAATACAATTTTTATTTTTTCAATAATTGAATACATTTGAGAATGACTAGCTTTAATATCTTTTCTATAAAAGATGTTATTTTGTCTTCGTGTTTATATCTTGAAATATTTACAACTTAATTCTAATATTTTCGATATCGATTATCGAATATCATCGATAGAAGTATGTAATTTAATTTGAATAGGTTTATCGAAATAAAAATTATATTAATATTTAAATAAATAATGTTAAAAATTATTTTACAAATAATGGATAAATGATGATACATTCTATTAACGGCAATAATTTATGAAAATATAATTTGATCATTTTTTCAAGAAAAAAAGGCTTTTAATCAAAACTGAAAGATGGAAAAAAAAATTAAAATAAAACAAATTAACAAATGAGGTCATTTCTCACGGAAGTGTTATTTTCACTGTCTGAGTAACACTGTTTTAGACATTATGTAAGAACTGTATTCAAGGAATTGCATGAATCCACAAAGTATTGTCTCACTTAGTCCGTGAGATCGTGAATCGTTAAGCAACATCGATATTACAAATCTACTTGGAGGAACTTGGCAACGAAGAGCCGAGAGACGCACTACAAGAAAAATCGAAAATGATTAGGTCTGATATTTTCGATAGCGATATCTTATCTTATTAGTTAGAATCTTCGATTAAGAATATTTTCTGCAGAATCGTGTTAAAATAATAGTAAGTTAAAATAAAAGTAAAATAAAAACTGTCAATTTCGTATGAAATATAATTTGGATATGTTCTATTTACTTCTCCTCTTTCGTTTTATAAATATTAATATATATTAAAATATCAATTAATATTAATGTGTCGCATTCATATATAATAATTACAAATTATAAATACGATCGCATTAATTAATGATAATATATTAATTATTGATTTTGTTTTTCAGTAATTTATTATAACAGATTTTCTCTTAATTACTGTAAGCCGTATTGCCCGATATTGCATATCGATATCTAAAATTTAATAGGATTGACTGACGTTACTTGCTATAATAACATGGAAAGGTTTCAGTGATAAAGCACCGGGACAATCTATGACGCCTCTGATCGTGGAAAGAAACCGGCCGCGAAATCCGTCCGCACGAGTATAAATATGTCGAGGAGGAAGTGCGCGGCTATAATAATAGAATCGACGGAGGTATGTATTTCGCGAAGAGAGGAACCTCGACGACGATGATGATGATGACGACGACAGCCGTTATTGCAACGAAGATGACAAACATGACGAGAGAAGAGAAGGTCCCGAGTGACCGCGTTAAAACAAGTGTTCCGCTCGACAGAAAAGTGTTCCCAAGTAGTGTAGCCGGGGAAGTAATGCCGAAGAAATGATTGGCTGCCCGGTTATTTATCGTAATGGAATAATGTGATCGTAGGTGCGTGCGTGCGTATGGCTGACGGCGACCGTATCGTCTCGTAGCCACCCATTCCGATAAAAGTCACTCATCGCATTGCAATAACGATAGAATGTCTCCGTTCGTCACTCGTTGTTTAATCGGATGCGGGTTAATGGTCGTGAATAAAGCAAATAAAGAAAAGGCATGCGAGAATTAGGAGATGAAAACTTAACGATAAAAATTGAATAAAGATAAAAAAAATTTGAGAAAATATGAAAATTTATATTAATTATGTTAAGCGTATGTATATAAAATTATGAAGCCTAATCTAAAGAATTTAATAAAGATGTCTATTAATTTTGTGTAATTTTTAATAAGAATTAATTAAGTTGAATTAATTCATTGACTTAAACAAATATTGATAATTATTCATAATGTGCACAAAATGTTATCCATGTTATTGAAAAATTCGACAATATGTTTTCATGATGTTTTCGTTAACAGAACACGCGACGACGATTTATATTCTGTAAACCGTTATTGCATTCAATTTTCGAGCGGAGTTTCACCCACTTTCGCTGTAATTATCACTCGGTGTAAACCATCGAGTGTCCCGACTGTTATTCGTCCACCGGCCGGAGATGACTCGATATGAGGTGAGAGTAAAACAAGCCCCGTGGATTCTGTGTGAGGATCTGTGAGGGACGTGAGTAGTGGATAAGGCAGGGATAAGAAGAACAAGAAGAAGGAAGGAGGAGACTATCGTCGTCTCTTGTCCCGGATCCGACTCGTAATAATAGTTATTTCGACGGTGAGGAATGCCAGAGTAAGCGCGAGCGTATGTGTGAAACACGAGAAGAGAAGCGAGAAAAGAGAAACTGAAAAAAAGAAAAAGAAAAGAAAACAGAGAAAGAGAAACAGTACGACAGAAAAGCGATTGATAGCATAGCGTATTAAAAGAAAAACAAGAAGAAGTAACACGCGGAACTTGAATAAAAATGTCTGTATCTACATCGAAGTATCTATATCGAAGAGCTTTTGCTTTTCTTGTAAAAATATCGAAACAAATATGCCGGATTTAAAAGCGCTTCGTCTGTTCTTTGTGACTTCCGAAATGTTCCATGGCGAGAAAAAATTTCGCGAGCGATAAAGGCGCGAAAAAGCTCTCGGAAAAGATTTCGCGGTAAGATACTCAAAGCGGAGTCGTTGTGTAACTTCTTTTCTCAATCTCTTCCTCTTGTCGAGAATAATATCCCACTTCCGTGATATTCCACGACGTCCTGGAAATTAGTCACGGAAGTCTTCTTCCTCTGAAATATTTCCTCTCGCTAATGGAAGCGTCTGTACTTTATTTACTAGAAGTATAATATTGTAATTCAATTTGAAATTTATACTAAAATTATCAGTTCCCTTTCCTTCTACGTTAGTAATTTAAGAATTTCTTTCGAACCACAAATTATTTGAACAAAACAGAAAAAATCAGTTATTAAAAGTTGCCTAAGTTATATCATATAAATTTGTTAATGATTTTTCACATAGAAATCTAGTATTGGTTCTTATTAGATTATAATCTTACTTATTTAGATTTATTTCTTTGGAACTTATTAAATTTTTATATTTTATTTTATTGATTTATTTTAATGATTTTCCTTTTCATATAACATTACTAGAGTTGTGTAATCTATCTAATATTTTTAATTCTATCTAATATCTTTTTATTTAATTCATACGATATTTCTCTTGTCTTTTTGCGACTGTTTTACTATAACCAATTTTGAATTTGATTTTATCGTGTACAAATAACTATAATTGATGATAAGGATCACAAGGTCTCTTATAAGATTCTTGCAGATTATTTCAGTCCCTACACATGCATCGATTTAAAATTCTTAATGGCTAACGCTCATCTTTCCGCTTTTTAACTGCCTGAAGCATGCGGTACGCAATGTCATGGCAAAGGCTAAAAAATTTTTATTTCCGATCCTTTATTCTCCCTTTTTCTTCCAGTCTTCCTTTTCCTTATTTCCTGTTCAACGAAACAGATTTTGGCAGAAAAGAAAGGAATAGGAATAGAGAAGGAACTAAAAGAGGGCGAATAGATATCATCCATCTTGGCATTTTCTTACTGAATTTTTCAGTAGTCATGCTATTGAAAGAAACAAACAAGAAAAGATAAAGGATAGATCCGTTTGGAATAAGGGATCAGGATCTTAACAAGGTTGTTATACAAAAAAAAAGATTTTTGTAAAATATCATATAATGGGTATCCAAATATAAAGACACCACAGGGGTCTTGGCTGAAAAAAGATCATATCGGGTTTTTGATGAGTTTCGAATTGTATAAAAAAAATCAATCTTATCGTCAAAATGTTTATTAAATTTATTAAATATCTTTATTTATTTAAATGTGCTGAATATGTAGCAAAATTTTTTTGTGTAAAGTGTACCTAGGAAAATGATCCTTTTTGATGTAAACAATTTTTATTATAATTAACATGGAATTTCTATATCATGTTACTATTCTAAATAAATTTAAATAATAACTTTTATGGACAGTAAATTGTTTTCTTTTTACTTCATTTGACATTACACTATTTGGCTCTTTTATATTATTTATTTGTTACATATAATGAATCTCTTAGATTCGTATCATTATTCTTCATCTCTTCTAGCAATCACTTTACTACACACTTGATCTCCAATGGACTAAAAGATTACAATTTAAATAATTCAATTGTTAAATTCAATATATTATTATATTCTGCGTTAAATTCTTATAAACTTTATTCTTGAGATCTGTGATGCAGTGGATGAGTTAACACAAAATAAAATGTGTTCTCCACTTAACAACTTCACTTTACGGTATAACCTATAACTATCATTAATCATTGCCCCACTTAAGCCCAATTTCACAATATATGGTTACTTAAAGATTAAAGGTAATCAAGAAGTTCATGAATGAATTTCATTGATGGATCTTGTAGGTAACCTTTAATCTTTAGGTAATCATTTATTGTGAAAACGGACCTCAGTGATCATTCAATCAAAGAACTAGGAGATAGGCATTTCCTAATCATGAAGATGAGACAAGACTCACCTGTCTACACACTATGATTCTGTTTTCATAATCTACGGACTACGGAATGATCGCTTTTTTCATTTATTTGATATCGCTGAAGTACTTAATATGGTTTAAAAGATAAAATCGAAACGTATGACAAACTTGACAGTTTATATTATGTAATTCACTAATATATTAGGTGTACAACTTTGCTTTCGCCATTTTTTTTCCGAAATTCGAAGCTTTATTGTAAAAAACTGGTTATACATTTATGATTCAAAGTATTGTCCATCGCTGGCCACTACTTTCTCCCATCTTTCGGGTAGCGTACGAATCCCGCGTCGAAAAAACTGGTCATCTTTTGAGGCTATCCACGAATCGATCCAATTTTTTACTTCTTCATAAGACCGGAAGTGCTGGTCAGCCAGGCCGTTAATCGAAACAAATGATAGAGAGAGCAACGTCTGGAGAATACGGCGGGTGGGGTAGGACTTCCCATTTCAACGTTTCCAAGTATGTCTTGACCACTTTCGCAACATGGGGTCGAGCATTGTCATGCTGCAAAATCACTTCATGTCTTTCGTTGTATTGTT
>NW_017259548.1:677182-686882 GCF_001594045.1 Atta colombica | reverse complement strand
ATATATATATATACACCTAATATATATATATATATAATAAAAGCGCGTTAATTACCGTACCATTTTTTTGTATTATTCTCATTCTCCCCTTTTAATTTCAAGAACCCGTTAATTTATTATTTGATTGTTTAAAAGATATAAATAAAAATAAATATTAGCTTTTGCTCTCCTACTTTAATCATACCAATTTGTTTATTTCTATTTTCTTAATATTAATAAATTGGATTGTATCCCGCTTCCATTTTTTCTCTAATGTTTTTTGCACTTTCTCTTTAAAAAAACGTAGATATGTGTGATGTGTAACTGTGATTCTACTAATGTATTGAATTCTAGTTCATAGGTTCATTAAACCCACATGACTGTGCGATTTCAATCATTTTCCCGCGGGAAAATAGAAAATTACTGTAGAGGTAAAGTAATCCCATCTCGGTACCAAGTTATAATCTTTTTGTTCACCAGCTTTTTGACTTGAGCATGACCTCAGTTTCCGAGTTTCGATAAGTTCGAAACATGCAAAAATGGGGAGAACGATCGAAGTGTTGTAGAGAAAAAAATCTATAACACTTGGTCAATATAACCGTCAGATTGGTTTATTTTGTCTCTACAAGGGTAACTTCCCATCAGATGGGGTTATTTTATCTCTACAGAAATAACTTTATATTCTATTTAAAAAAAAAAAAAAAAAAAAAATTGCCAGCAAGATGTATAATATAAAAAAAAAAAAAAAAAAAAAATTGCCAGCAAGATGTATAATATAAAAAAAAAGATAAAAATAAAAATAAAAAATAGGGTGTCAATTGTATTCTCTTCAAACCCTATTATAAAATTTAATCGTAAAAAAGTTTGTTTCCAGTAAAATGCAGCATTTTACTGGACAACGGGACACCCTGTATAAACGTATCCGTTACATAGCACAGGTGGATGGTAAAAGGACGTAAAAGTAATTGAAGGAACAGGATACCTATTCGAGAGACAGAGATGAACGAGGAAAAGAGCCGAGATAGGAAGCAGAGGGGAAGGGAAGACGGATAAAAACGCGAAAAGAAGGAACAGAGACAAGCTGAGAAGAAAAAGAAACAAGAGAGAGAGAGAGCGACGGAGATGAAGAGGACGAAACTCAGGGCGATTGCGCGAAGCGGAGATCCTCCTCTCGCTGCCTCCCGAGAGAGCAGAAAAAAAGAAGGAGAGGTCCAAGGTCCGTGCTTCCGGTCCGGATGACCGACCGGTTCTCTGGCGATACAGACGGGGAAGAAGAGGGGAGCAGAGGAAAGAAGATAAAAGGATCTATCTTCCCGTCCAAGCGCGAATATCCGCGTCGAGCAAAATCTCAGGGCAAATAGTTTCAACAGCGTTTATACGTTTCACGATTCTTCGAAGGAGTATTATTTGATCATCTTTCTAAAAAGCGAAAGTGCCGAAAAAATTCCTACGAAAGCATATTCGAAAATACATGATGTAAAAAGATGAGCAAACAAATATGTGAAAACTTTGCAAATTATAATATATATTTTTTTAAACATTTTTGTTTGACTTAATTTGTCTCCGATAAAAAAGAAATATATATTGGGAGTACAAATTAGTTCGGTCTGTTTCCCTAAAGCTCCAACTGTTGTGAATAGTTCATAGTGACAGCTGATTTTGACAGAGAGGTTAAACATCTGCTAATAATATTCAGTTTATATTCAGTCGCTTTGAGTTTCATACAAAAACCTTGATTTTTACTATGTTTGAAATGTGAATTGAATTTTGTGTTAATCAAGCAGCATTTGCGGGAGGTTTTGATTTTCTACTTTAATTGGAAGAAAAGTGCGGCTGAAGCCCATCGAATGTTTGTCGAAGTTTATGGTGATACTGCTCCAACTGATAAATAGGGAATGGTTTCGATGTTTCAAGGAGATTTCAGCGTTGAAGACAAACCTCGCTCTGGACAGTCAAAAAAATTCGAAGACAAAGAATTAGAGGCATTACTTGAAGAAGATCAGAGTCAAACGCAAGAGGAGCTTGCAGAATCATTGGGAGTAACTCAACAAGCCGTTTCTGTACGATTAAGAGATGGGAATGATTCAAAAACAAGGAAATTGGATGCTTTATGAACTGAAATCGAGAGACGTTGAAAGGTGATTTTTCTTGCGAACAGCTGATTCAAAGATAACAGAGAAAAGGTTTTGCATCGGATTGTGACTGGAGATGAGAAGTGGATATTCTACGACAACCCCAAGAAGAAAAATTAATACACTAAGCCCGGTCAATCGTTGCCATCGACCTCAACATCAACATCACGGCCGAATATTCATGGTTCGAAGATCATGTTTTGTATCTGATGGGACCAAAAGGGTCTTGTTTACTATGAACTGAAATCTGGCAATTCCATTACAGGCGATCGGTATCGGCTACAATTGATTCGTTTGAGCCGTGCATTGCGAGAAAAACGGTCGAAATACGAGCAAAGACATGATAAAGTTATTCTTCTTCATGACAATGTTCGGCCTCATGTCGCTAAAGTAAAAAAATATTTGGAAACGCTCAAATGGGATGTTTTACCGCACCCGCCGTATTCTCCGGACATTGCTCCTTCTGATTACTAGTTGTTCCGAAGGATGCAGCACGATTTGGCAAGTCATCGGTTTACTTCTTTTGCAGAAATCTAAAATTGGATCGCCTCCAAAGACGAGTCATTTTTTCGAGATGGAATTCGAAAATTGTCTGAGAGATGGGAAAAAATGGTAGGCAGCGATGGACAATACTTTAATTGATCTGTTCATTCATTTTGTTTTGAAATAAATGAATTTTTGAACACAAAAAAACGGATCGAACTAATTTTTATTCCCAATAAAACGTTCGTTCTTTTACGAGGATCTATACATTCGTTAAATTTACGTTGACGTCTTGAGGAAATGAAAGTAAATCCAAAATTACAGAAAAAGTACAGAAGAAGTGTATGTCGAAGAGAAGAAGTATCTCAATTAACAGCGATCTTGGTGTAATTCGAAATGGATGCTCTTCTACGCTATTCGATTGGAAATAACACGTTCGCAATTTTCAATGACACGATCGCGGATGTAGCGATTGAAATGCAATTAAGGGGTTAAAGATCGTTCCGTTTGGCATAAAAATAAATACAATAAAAATAACATTGTCCCTAAAACGTAGAAATTGTATCGCTCGTAAAATGTACTATGTCACTTGCTTATGATGTTTCACACAATATTTATCAACTTACAATTAATAATTATATATGCTTCTATTGAATTTCAAAAAATTATTCTCTGTTTAATATTCTATAATGTATTTAAGAGAACTAATAAAATATATTAATAAAATGTAAACTCTCTCTTATATACTTATTTCGATACTTGAGACAAAATTCCTGTTTTATCGAAAAAAGAAAATTATTTGCGACGCTCACTATCACCTTGTTGTCATCATCGATAAACGATTATCGATTAAACGACGATGACAGTGGCGACTAAAATATACGACGGATCTACGATAATCGGTTGACGTGTAACAGACATTGATTATTCTTTGCATAATAACAATCCACAGAGACGAATATCCATGCAACGCGTGTTTCAAATAGCTTCTAGGGCTCTCTCTTTACAAGGAAAACTGATCGGAGATCGGATAGATATTCTAGTAAAATTTGTAGAATAAACTAAAATAAATTTATATGTAATAAGACATTCCTCTTTATTTTGCTGCAATCAATTTCTGTTTGAATTCTATTTTTTAAGCTTTTATTAAAAAGAATAAAATTAAGAAAAATCGACAAGTCAGCTAGTTAGGAATGAAACATGGTTTGCGCATAGTTTCGCTCGTTCCACTTGTTCGCGTGCGAGAAAAAGTAATCTGGTTATGAATATAAGATTAGAACTTCCTGGAACGACACAGTTTAGTTGTCCTACTCGCATTATGACTTCGTCAGCATCGATCGTGCTTGTCTGGTGTATTGTAAGTTATATATTCTTATAATTATATTATGCGCAACTGATTTCCTACAAAAAATAGATTATGACTTTTGCCATTTTTTATTAATAAACTATTCTATAAATTATAAAAATATATAAAATATTATATTAAGTAAATGTTCAATCTTTTTAAAATCTTCCCGCGTATGCATTAGGTAGAGTCTATCGTTTTCAGAGATCACAATCACCATTTAGCGATAATTTTAATGACAACGATCATTGAAATTAATTGGAATTCTGATTAAAAATGGATGAATCAGAATTTTATGTTTATTATAATTTTTATGTTTATTATAATTCAGCTGAGATAAGCAAAATTCTGATTAATATAATGAAAACTTTCTGCTTCCTTCATCAATCAAAAATTTTCCTCAGTGAATATATTAATGTATAAGGAAATCGGAACCGGATCTCGTTAGATAAATAAAAAAGGATTTATTAATTGCGAGAATGGAAGCTCTTTGATCAAGGTCGAGAAGAGTTCCTCGCCCGAATAGGTCTCGTCTACGATTTTGACGATCGATAGAGCCTTAGAATGGAGAAGGCACTGAAGAAATTTCCATGCCCCTTCCGTCCTTGACCCCTTACCTATTCCTACAGTAGCCGACGGTAGTGCGCTTCCTCCCTTACTTCCGGGTTCCGGGCTCTTCCGGCGAGCTCGATGGAATTACGTTAGAAAGGCTTTCTTCTCTTCCCCTTCTATCCCCCTCTGCCTTCCGCCTTCCGCTCTATATACGCGCCCTTCGCAGCCCATCTCTCATTTTCCTCTATTCACCCTGTTCCTCGAGCCCTCTTATCAACGTCGACTTCGACGAACCACCCTCCGTCGGTCGTTTCCTCTGACGTTATACAAAACGAAGCTGAAACTCGTGGCTTGCAATTCTTTGGCGATTTTCTTCGCGATTTATCGGACAATGGTTTAGAATCATATAAACCTCTGATATTTGCGTTATGTTATATTTTTCGATTTTTAACTATTTTTGATATATTTCCAATAATTACTTTGTTTAAAAATGCATTAAAAAAAAATAAGATAAAATGAATTAAAATAGAGAAAGAGAAAGAGAAATAAAAATAAAGATTAGAAGAGGTTACTGAGATATGCCTTGACATATTAAAATAACCGGCATTCTTCCGATATTTCCGCGGTTCAGAGAAAGCGCGCGACTAACGATACACCCTCATGTATAGTGGAATTCCGAGCAATTCCGGTAATCCGTCCTCTTTAAATGCTAATGTTCCGTCGACCGTCGCTATAAGTTGCCGAGAGAAGGCCTTCGTGTACGTTTCTCTATCCGCGCTTCCGGGTGACAGGTCTTCCAGCGAGACGGAGTTGTACGTTCAAAAGACCGTCTCTCTTCTGTCGTCTCGGTCACGAGTTACCGTCTACGTTCTACTCGGCATTCTCCTTGGGAATTCCACGTTCTTTCGACGCTCACGTCAGCTTGGGCTTATTGTTCATTCGGTAACCCTACGTTTCTTTCTTCATGTCTACAAATCGTCTTTTCATGGTTCAAAAGTATTTTTCTCATCAAGATAATTATCATAAAATTTTCAACATCAAAAGTACATCTTGGAAAATTCATGTATCTTTATTGTATGCATTGGAAAAAGTGTCTGGCACTTAATTGGAATTGTGGTGGAAAATGGACAATAATTAGATGTTTCTGATTAAATATATTAGAATTCTAGTCGAGATAACCAGATGTCCAATTATGATCAGAATATGCTGATTCGTTCATTTTCAACCAGAAATTTTTTTAGTGCGAGTAAAAACATATCCCTGACGAAGTATATGAAATTTCTGTAATTTCGTGCCTGTTTTTTATAATTCCTATATTACATTTGTCTCTTACAAAAATAAAAAAAAAATTATCGCGTGAATATTAAGAATATTAATTATGCTTAATTTCCTTTTGCTGTCAAGAAGTAAAAAAATGTTTTTAATTTTTTAACGCATATCGCGGAATCTCGTTCAACGCGACAGTCGCGATGTGATCGTAAATCAAGCCGAGTGCGCGAGTTGGGTCGGCTGCACCCAGCTTGCACTTATTAATTTAATCGTAAATCAATCAACGCATCGCGACCTATGTACACGCGATAACTGGCGAATGTTCAAGTAACAACAGCATGAATATCTATGCTAGTGGCATCCGATATACGTAATTCCTATTAGGAAAATTCGGAAAATTCGGTTCACGATGCAAATCCGGTTCTCACAATCTATTTAAATTTTATATTTCGATATCACAGGTCTCTTCTCTGCATCCTCTACTATATATGTTAGTATTCGAAAATATCGATACATATATTAATACGCAGTAACATATCTCTGGCATAAATATGTTGATTCGTTTTTCTTTATTGTTCGATTGAATGTGAATGATACTCGAACAATAATAAAAAAAAAATCGAGACATATTTATGCCAAAGAGATATAATTACTGCGTATCGATATTTTCCAACATTAATATATATCATTATCTAAATTTAGTAAATGTTTCTTTATATATACATTCACATGTCTATTAGACACAAATTTCATAATTTAAAAACTGCAAAGTTGGAGAATCTAATAGAAGATATAAATATTTTTTCAACGGTACCAAATGTAGTTTTAAA
Source organism: Atta colombica (assembly GCF_001594045.1). Lineage (NCBI taxonomy): Eukaryota > Metazoa > Arthropoda > Insecta > Hymenoptera > Formicidae > Atta > Atta colombica. Next base: position 680,292 of record NW_017259548.1, on the reverse strand, counting down.
TACGCACATCCGATTGTTAAAAAGTACTTAATTATGAGAAAAGATGGGAGGAAAAGATCGCAACTTTGTATATGGCAGAGAAAATGCTTCTTGTGATAGACATCGCCAAATTTAGCGTTGAGAAAAGAATTGCAATTCTGAGCGCGGCAACTGAGCTTCCGGTTTCTGTTCGAGCTGCTACTCGCAGCTTGCCTGCCTTTTTTCCTCTTCTCCTTCGTTTTTCGACGCCAAGAAGATGACAGTCCGACTTGCAGTCGCGATACATGGTGTATTTGTATTCGGCGATGACTACGGCACGTCGTATCAAAGTTAAGAATACGACGACCACACGGACTTATGCGGGGATTACGCGGCCGCTCGTTCGCTCGGGACATTCTTTGTAACCCGTGCATGCAGATGATAACCTACGTATATATCGCAGTCGTCTGTCAGCCAGCAATGGCGTCGTCACCGGAAACTACCGGCGATCAGCCAGGCGACCGGATATCTTCGTGCTTGTTGAATAGTCAAATGACGCTGTGATTTCTCAGGCAAATTTTTCACTCATTGAGATTTATATTAAATTTTAACGCATTTTTTTTTCTTTACTTTACATTATGTCAGATGTGAAGTAATTTTTAAATCATTAAAACTATTTTTGTGCTATTAATTAAGAAACAAGAGTTTGTTTAATTAGAAACATTATAAACAAGTCATTAACATATTTTTTAGCTACTACTAATTAAGAAAGAAAATATTCAATTATAATTAAAGAAGTTAATGTTATAAATGAATCATTAGCAAATTTTTGTGCTAATCGAGAAAGAAAACATTTGTTTCGTAAATTTCTTTACATCGTGCACGATGAAAAAAAAATTTACGAGGCAAACGTTTTTCTTTCTTAATTAGTAGTAGCACAAAAAATATGCTAATGACTCGTTTATAACGCTATTCAATTTCCTAATATTATAATTATTATTAATTTAATGTTTAATATATATAATCAATAAAGAGATTTGAAAAATTGTTTTGAATTCTCGCACGTATTTCTCCAAACAGATTTACAAGCGGATCCCAACTTACGCCAATGAGTCGAGCCAACTCCCCGCTTTGTCTTTTACTATCTACTTAGAGAGTTTGTAAACATCTTCACGGCGGAGTCTTCTCGCGGAGGAGATTTAATTGCGCGCGTTGTGCTGGTCGCCGTGCCATCCGCGGTTTCGCAATGAGGAAGTATCACGAAGATCCGCATTAATCAGAAATCAATCCGCGTATTTACCGGACAAAGGAGGAAAGCAGCTCCGGCTCGCGATTGGCGCAGTGAGGATATCGTCACGCGCGATTGCTTCTCGCGCTTACTTAATTTACCCAGAAGAAACTAAAATTTTCGCAGACGAATTTCCTCATTGTTATCTATTTTTATCGCAAAACTGATCAGAGTAATCACAGGATGACACGGTTAGAGAATGCGATAGTGACTTTTAATTTATCATTGAAATTATTAAATTTTCGTTAACAATTGATTTCTTTTCTTCTTTACAAAAAGAGTTTTATTGAAAGCCAGTAATGTATATAATTTCGCAACAAGAGTAATAAATTAAGATTGTTTAAAAATAAATTTTTTAAAACTTTCTTATCCAAACGATATATTTTTCATAAAAAAATCGCATTTTACAAAAGAAAAGTATTGCAATGTTTTCAGGAACACAAATCGATTTTGTCATCGTCATATGTAAACAAACGCGTTTATCTTTTTACACGGAAAATGCATTTTCCTTTTATCTTCTGACGCATTAAGTAATTTTAAACTTGCATGTCACGGGCATATGAAAATGTTACATTTATTCGCGATTAGTCAGAAACTTGCCGAAAATATACGCACCAAGAAAAATACTTAATCAAACATGGATAAATCAGAAGATTCTTATTATATCAATGATTATCTCAACACTGAGAGAAATATTTTGATACATATAACTATTTATTTTGTTGATTGTGATTAACAAAAACTTTCTTACTTATTCATTTAAAAATAATATATTGTGTTGTTCTAATAAATATTAGTTAGGCCAAATTTTGATTAGAATATAATTTTTTTCATGAAAAAGTAAGAAAGTTCTTGTTAGTCACATATCAACAGAATAAATGATTAAATTTCTCTCAGTAAATTAGAATATATATGAAGAAATATGTTAGTTGAATTAACTGGAATTTTGGAGGGGTGGAAAATGAACGACTTAAAATTCTGGTTAGAATTCTAGTAGATTTAATCAGAAATTTAGCAGATTTAATTATAATATTTATTATGCTTAATAATTTTGGATCGTTCATTTTTTACCAGAATTCCAGTTAATTCAACCAAACATTTTTTTCTTTATGTTATAATAGATATAATCTGTCCAAAAAATTGTGTCTATTTTCCATCAGAATTCCAATCGATATCTAATCAGATATTTTTCTCAGTGCGATCTCGGTCTTTGGTACATGATTACATTACGGACACGTGCGAACGAATCCCGCAGAAAACTTGAGAAAGAGAAAGAGAGCCGGTTTCGCCCGATAGCGGTGCCCGCACAAGACTCACGGAAATATTGCGAAAGCCTCGAGCAGGTTGGGTATTACGCGCGCAAACTCGTTCGCTCGCGTTATGTAAATGATAACGCGCAACTTCCTCAATAACGATTAAGAAATACGAGCGGTTCCTACCGGGCTGGTTTACGTAAACGTTTCCGTAGCGGCACAGTCTTACAGATTCCATCGATCTGCCGCTAAGTGACGTGCTTTCGTCTTTATTTCGCACAGACTTTGTTCATTCCGCCAGAAATCGCTTAAGGGCCCATTGAAAGCGGGAACATTTTTCGAGCGATAGGATCGTGTTTGAATATATTTCGATCCGTTTCATCAGACATTGAATGTTTGAATATCGGTTCATTTCCATACGATGTATATACTCGGAGTATATACTTTAATTTTCACAGGAACTAGTAAGTAAATGTTATACAATCTCGCTTGCGTAACAAGCTAAGAAAGATATCGTAACATCTATTTATATCTAATAAATAACAATGCGAAAATGAAGCCTGCCTAATTTTGTCTTAGCTATCTTTTGAAGCTGTCTATATCTATTCATG
>NW_017259548.1:655654-677082 GCF_001594045.1 Atta colombica | reverse complement strand
TATATATATATATATGAATCATCGTAAAGAATATTGTACTAGGAAGTAACGTCGCCAAAATAGTTTGATATCTTAAAAGTAGGCTAAACACCTTAATTTATCGTAGTATGTTAAATATAATTGTACCTTACGTAATTATGCTTAATTATAAACGTTAGCATCAAGTGGCAGCAGTTTAGAATTACATCAAGGTATGTTAATAGTCTATAATTAGCATTTTAGAGTTCACCTTCGTGTGATAAGATAAAAAAATTGCTGTAAAATTATATACATGTAACTATTATTATTATCATGTCCTTCAATTTTATTCATATTATTACCTATTCGTCTATTGTTTCCATATATGGATTTGAAAAAAATTAGATTTTGTGATATAATTTTGAGAGCGATCGAAAGATTAGTTTCTTGTGGTGATGAAAGCGATAATAACATTAGTTTACATAAAAAGGTCTTTTTTGATTACTTTGAACCAGACAAGATGTTTCTTATAAATCTTTAGATATTGAAAACAGTGTCACAAGTTTCTAATACGTCAGGTTTCTGAAATAAATGAGCTTTAATATGCAAAAAAGGCTTTTTTTGCGATATTTTTTGTAAAAAAAAGTGAACGTTAGGTTGAAATTCTGATCAAAAATCATAAATGTATTGTTCGACTTTGAAGAAAAACCTTGTATTTAAATCCTTCATAACATGACTAAAAAGATATTTGAAATAAAAAGAAATGCTCTTTATAGGGGACAATACATTAACACGACTTTTAATTAGAATTTCAAGATAACGTTAATCTTCTTTACAAAAAAATGTCAAATATATCAAAGAAATTATTTTTTAGACATTATCTTGGAAATTTCAATTGTCTTGGAAATCTGACGTGCTGGAATTTTTTGGCTTGCGGTATCGTTTCCAGCATTCAAAAATCTATTAAAATCTATAAAAAAACACCTGGTCCGATTCGAAATAATTTTTTATTGCAAACTAGTGTAATCAGATCCATCAATTTGATGATTCGCGAGAATCGTTCGCGTTCCGCGTTCGAAGACAACGCGCTTTTATTTGTCCGCCGCGCATTCGCGAGATGAGGTTGACGTCAGCAGCTAGTGTTAATTAAATTCCGCACGACCGGTTATTAACATCGCCGAGCGGATTAAAAGCGAGGCTGGGCTTTCAGCGGATTTCCGGGTTTCGCGCGTCGCACCGGAATTAACTCCTCGTGCTCGGATACGGTAACGAGCCGCGTATCGCTCCGCTCCGCGTCTTTCGAGCGCCGGCAACGAGTAGAACTGAGGAAGAATGAAAATGGACCGGACTCCGTCGAGTGGCTATGACCTTTCGCTTATGAGAGAGCTCGACGGTCGCCAAACCCGGACACGGCGAGACGCGAGGAATAAATCATACAGGATTACGATGAAAAATATTGGGAATTTTTCCGAAAGAATTACTGTCAAATTAGGAAAGATAAAATAAAATAATTTGTACAAGTAAAGACTTCGATATACAAAGCTGAATATCATTGGTATTATAACTGAATATAAATCTTTCTTTTACGAAGTAATTTTATCGATTATAGGTTCTTGCTATTAATAACACTGGATTTAAAATCATTGATTTCAGTTTAGCATCCGCGAATACGAATAAAAAATAAGAGTAGCTAAGAGCACGTAAAACATAATTAGTTTAAAACTATATGACTATAAAAACGCGTTTTTTCGTCCAGTGCATTTTTAGGCGTAATATTTTGTGCTTAAAGTGTAATATTTGGCGAGTGTCAAAAATGGTTGCGTTCAGCAGAAAAAAATGCCGCTTTGCAATTATTGTAAGATTCATTAATATGATTGCGTTTGCATTTAAAGCTGCACTGTTAGATATCAAAAGAACAATGGTAACCCAGTCCCTTGAGTTAAATAACATTTTTATTTTTAACTTTCACGTGTGTCAAAATATAAATCAATACATTCTGTGGTTAGATTCGAAATAAATGACATTCATATTGACGCATGCATTTAATTAATAATTAAATTAATAATTAAATTATTTGACATATATTTTTAACTTAATTTGTTTAAGTCCATTGTTTTAGTTAAATTAACGTTACATTGTAGGAACAGTGGCGATCTATAGAAATGATAAAAAATGACTCAAATTGATCAAATACAATTTTGTTTTTACAGTTGAACTAATATACTTTTGAAACTTAAAATGGAGTAGATGTATATTTAATATTTGTTAAAAGCAAGAAAAAATTTTGCTGCAGGAATAAAAACCTTATATGAATTTAAAAGAGCAGTAGAATTAGAAGCATAGAATTAGAAGCAGGAAATAATTATATTAAAGAATCGTACAACAGTTGTGAAAAGTTGATTTTTTTTTGCTGAATGCAACCAATGTCATTTATAGGCGCAGCAATCGAGACAGACCGAAGATTAAAAATAAAAGTAATTAATTAAAATGTGTGAAATTAGAGTTAAACTTTATTCAATTTTTAAAACAGTTCAACTCGAGCTCTATCAAGTTTCATCCATCACATGATTTTCATTCAATCTTGTTCAAATGAATTCCGCGAAACGGATTCGTAAAACATCAATTCCGAATTCCGGAAGGCGAGAAACGCCGTTCCACGTAGCGGTGACAGCGGGGATTTGTTTACAATCAAGGAGGAATCGGAACTATACAGGAAGAAGCGTCGAGTGCGATGTACGCACGCGCACGTCCAACTATACATAACAAATAAACACACGCACACACGCGCAGGCACCGGGAAATTTATTCGTCGAATATGAGTAAAATATCCGTGGGCGAACAATTACCTTGATCGCTGCTTCTTCGTCGTCAGTTCCCCCAGCTGTTGATAAAAATCCTTTGCCGGGAACGGGAGCTGCTGGAGCTAATTATCACTTGTCATCGAAGTCCAACCAGACACAAACCATTTCACTGTTCATCGGGTAAATTTCGTCGCGCTCCTCGTGGTGTACGACATGCATGCACGCACGCACGGCACGCACGCACGCACGCACGCACGCACGGGGACGGCACGCGGCGCGCGTAATCAGGTCGCGGCGGGCGGCAACCGTGCGCGCGACACGAAAAGAGAAAGAGAAAGAGAGAAAGAGATTATCCCGCGAGGAAACTTTTCGCCGCGGCACACGTGAACACGTGATAAGGATTACAATCTCGTTTATCAGCCGCGAGTGGCCGCTCGTTACGTTATCACAAATGAGAACGCCAAAGAATCCTCCGGTCATTAACGCACTCCCAGCTTAACGCACTTGTGTCACTTATGATTGTTTCTGGCTCCTCGCGGACGTCTTCGTACTCCGATTACTTCCTCCGGTCTCCACGACAGGGCACAACGAGGGAAGAAAGACGACGCAGAACGTAACGCGAGGGCGCGCGCGTATACACGTATAGTGGACAACGGCTTTCGCGAGGGCGAGTGCGAGTGTGATTACTCTCGTCGTTGAACGGCAACGCGCGCGAAGATTGCGAATGCGATTGCGGAATAAGCTTCGTCTCTCACGTACTGCCACCTTACGAGGTCGGCGAGCGACTGATCCGACAGTTGCTGTAGGAAGTGTCGAGTGAAGGTTGCCGCCAGACGCGCGACACCCCACCTCGCCTCTCCCGGCGCCCACCCGCTGCGCCGCGATGGTGCGCGAGCGAGACGTCAGAACAAGTGGAACCGCGCGGCGACCATTGGCGGTTCACGCCGTCCAATCGCGCGCTGCCGTTGGCGTCGCGTCAGCGCCAGCGGAAATAATCGAACCATAGTCATGGCGGGTTGAGTGGGGAGGATCGCCAAGTCGCGACGTATCGGAGGAGAAAGAGAGAAACAAGAAGAGAGAGAGAGAGAGAGAGAGAGAGAGAGAGAGAGAGAGAGAGGGAGAGAAGATTCCGACCGACTTCCTCGTAGCTTCCTCGTAATCGCGATCGTGATTGTTGTCGAGTTAACCCCGGCCGATCGTTTTCACTTGCGCGAAACATGGAACAACGTGATGTAAGTAACAGGCGGCCACGAATTGCAATGACTTTTCATTTCCGTCCTCCTCACTCGGTTCCGAGGAATTCACTTGCGTGAACTTTGCAGCTCTCCCGCGCTGCGAACGATCCGCGGACACGTTCACATTTCACGCTGAGATTCAAACGATATGCCGTTATGTTAGTCGTTAGCGCCACTTGACTCCACGAAAAGTTCAAAATGATCGCCGTTGATCACATCGATGTTCGATTTCGCACCGAATTTTTCCGAATTCGCAAACGGCCGTATATACTTCATGGATAAATCGATTTTCTCCGTTGGATACACGGTAAGATAAATATTTGATATACAATAGCATACATTTTTCATAGCTGTTCTATTAGCCAATATTTCAACTCTCTAACCGCATTCGAGAGTTCCGACCAAAATGGCGAAATACACTTGGAAAATTGTGCCTCTTATAATGACTGCGTTTCGTAAAACGTAATGCGCATGATGTATTATTTTGTCCTCGTTTAACATTTGAAAACACAACAAGAATAAAATAATACATCACATGCATCATGCTCTTTAGCAGGAACTAACCAATTGGTTAGTTCGTGTTGCTTGAAATCTTCAAATGATAGATACATATTTGAACGTTAAAAAGAGAAAAAGCGAAGATGCTGAAAAGTATAAGCAACGCGAACAGACCAAATGTCTTACAATGTTTTCGTATGACGGGCAATTTTTTAAGTAATTTTAAAAGTACAATGAAAGAAAAATCTGCAGATTGCATTAATTGGAATTCTGATTGAAAATGGATAAGTAAGAATTTTCTGGTTGAATCTATTAAGAATGCATTTCGATATTCATTGCCAGTATTAAAAATCTGTAATAATATAAATTTTCAGGAGAACGCGATTTATAAGGATTCCAGCTATCATGATCCGAATGGAATCGAGAAGGTAAACTGGAGTTATCAGCAATGGATGCCAAGAGGTTTGTTCTCTATTATCTTTATGCTTAAAATTTCCGAGGTCTGAGACGAAATGTTTCTTATATCATCTATTATCTAGAAATGATATATAACGACAATTTTTTTGTTAATAGTCCATTATCAGGCACATTTTTTGCTTAGTGTTAGATAAATCGTATATTTATGTATCTATGTCCGAATATTTATACAAAAATTATTGTTAATCTCAAAAATATTTTTTGTACTATAATATTATATAATTGTATTTAAAGATGACAATTAAAAATTATATTATATTTAAAAAAGCATGTGAGATTAATAATATGTACAAATAAAATTTTAAAAATAAATGTCCGGATATAGGTACGTCTAGTAAAGTATATAAACTTGGATGTTACTTTAGTGTGTACTTAGAAAATTTCCGGGATCTTGTAATGTCAAGACTTTTGTTGTATTTTTTTAGGTACTTTAGGTATAAATCTTTTTAGATATAATTTTTAGATATAAATTTCTTAAGATAAATAATAGACATTACAAAAAGTCACTTATGCGCTGATGAAACGAATTTTTGATGATAAAAATCTTTTTCAGTTTAAAATATTTTCGACATTGAGATAAAGTGTAAGCATATTCGATCTTTTGCAAATGCATTGCTTATCCTGATTATCTTGCTTTTTATTATGTATCGTTATCACCTATATTTAATTAATTATATTTTACCGTATCTAGTTAGCCGTAAATAAGTTTGTGTTTCTAATCAATATATCGATTCTCATAATATCATAAAGGAAAATCGATGTGGATATCATTCTTCGCTCGCGCGCGGTTGTGTTAATGTTATACAATAAAAAATTAAATTTGCTAATTAATTGCGAGATAAGATGCGAATGGGAGGTAATCGAGTCTAATCGAATGATAACGCATTGCTACGTCAATTGTGTCCTATTCTACGGAATGATATAAATCTTGTTATTAAATGGATAATATCGCGAAGAGTGAGAAAATAAAATTAATTTTTTAATAGAAAAAACAAATTGGCGACCCGATTTTTTAATTAAATTATTAATTATCTATATGCAGTTCTACTTTTTACATAAATGGAGAATAATCTCGAAATGCAGATCATCGGAGTTTTAACCGATAATGAAAAACGATCATCGTATCGATAAGAAAATCACAAATGCAAATATCGGTCGTCGCGAATATTTAACTCCGCGCGATAAAAAACAGATCAGGTGTTCATTTCATAAAATAAAAGAACTGTTAAATATCTCATGAATTATTCGTTATCGTGGAAAATATATATATATATATTCATTATTTATCATCTTAAATTGTAGATAATTTAAGCTTCTTTTTTATAATATAACAATCATACTTTTTTTGCGCTCACATTCTTCTTTGCTTTTTCTGTTATTTATCGCGGTATGCAAAAACCCGATCGGCAACCGGTTATTTCACGAATTCGTTCGTCCATTTGCGATTCAGCAAAACGCATCGCACTTCGAACCCATGAAAAAAAAAAGAATAGCATTGAATCGCGGGGGGGAAATGCTTGTTAAGACAACACTCGTGGAGAGGCGAAGATATGGAAGGGAGAAATAAGCAAAAGATAACATACATGAGATATAAAAATTTTAAACCGGTCGAAATGTTCGCTATGTACAACGAAATATGAAGTAAAGCTGCGGTCAGAACGACTAGTGGATAATAATAAAAGTAATTGAGAGGGAAAATATTCATAAACTGTGAATTATATATATATTTTAAAAAGTTATTTGCTAAGGATAAATTTCAATCGCTCTGTTGTTGATCTGACCGAACTCATTAATCCGCCATAATCTTTCGAACAAACAAGTCTTTCTCCCTCCTGCTTCTCTCCTCCCTTCAACATAGTGCATCCCACTCTGCTGCTGTTTTCTCGCTTATCTTAATTGTGGTAATGCGAAAAGCACCACAATACTCTGCCACGCGCGACGCACGTGGTTTGATTTGAAGTACTTATTTCCTCTTTATTGTATTTTATTATCATGACAGATAAAAATCATCGCATGATTCATATCAGAGAACGAGATTTCTCGATGAGTTTGGAGTGGCTTCTTTCTTGATTAATATCTCAGGACATCAATGTACATTTCAGAGCATTGAATTATGATCGCAAATGAAACGTATGTATTCTATAAATTTACTTTCGAAAGAAACGTACTATATTTATCGAAATGGACTTTATTTTCGTACGAAAACGAGATGATATCTCGTTGCGACATGCAACATATTAGCTGTCGTTTTAATCTGCAGTAAACCGTGACCTTTCCAAGATAACAAGCCTAATTTTCAAGCGTATGTCATTGGTCATATCTCTCCCTTGTTCCTCGATTTTCTTCTATCTTTTTTATTTTTTCTCAAAAAGTATTTAACGAGAGGAGGCGCGAACTTATAATTAGACAAGCTGGAAATTTTTAAAGCCATTAATTCGTACATAAACGCCTTAAAATTATTGAGGAAAAGCTATTTCTAAATTAAAATATCGTTCTTTTCAATATATCTGAAATATTAGACATAATAATATATGCATTGACAAATTTCAATATTTCCGACGCGCAAAGATAATTTCTTATAAGCGTCCTGTACAATATGCGGAGTAAGTGGTGTAAGAAGTAAAAATAAGAAATTGACAAATCACAATAGATTATTTTTTTTACATTTGACTGATTATTGGTCGATTTTTTAGGACCACTTCGATTCGGTCCGTTTAACTTTAATCGATAGTTAGTCCATTGAAATTGCATCTATCATTAAGCGAAATAACAAATATGATTGATCTAATGGATTAATCATCGATCAAAAAATAGTCAAAGTGGCCCTTAGGCCGTAATCATACTGGAAAAAATTTAAACAAAACAATAGTATAGCCGGCATGTAAATAATTAATTTAATGTGTCACCTGTAATATGTGAAGTAAGCTTGATAAGAAGAATACAGCCGTAATCATAGGTTACCAGTTATGATTGTCGGTTCTATTTTAGCCAAATCATGATGGAGCGAGTGCAGGTTAGCTGCAACATGATTGGAATAAAACCGACAACCAGCAATCGTAATCGGCAACCTATAGTGTGATTACGGCTTTACTCTTCTTACATCAAGCTCACATATTGCAGATAATACATTAAATTAATTGCTTACATGTCGGCTATACCGATTATTGTTTTGCTTAAAATATTTTCTCAAATTCAGTAGGCTGTGCCAATAGCTGCTGTGAACTTATGCTTCACAATTTTTTAATTTACTGTTTTCAATAGTTTATTATCATTCATACCTGTTTCAAAACTAGACAAAAATGGAAATTCATTCTTAACATTCATTTTTATTTTTAATTGGTTATTCCATTTACGGATCATGATCATTAGGTCACAAATTTTATTTATTTTAGTGATACAGAAAAGTTAAATAAACCATTGTATTTTTGAAATTACCGTATTTTTTTTGCAAAAAGAAAATATCTATGTAAATGTTTCAAAAATATATGATGCTTCAAATTTTTATACTTCTATATATAAGCTTAAACTTTTATGTATGTGAAGCAATATTTTCAAATCTATCCGTTCCTGCTTGCGAAGATACATTATTAAACAAAGAGAGATCGCCATCGTGAAGAGATGGTTAAAAACATCCGTAGCATGCCGCGGGATGCGCCAAGGTAAGACATTCCAGGAAAAAAAGCACATTGGACACTGGGCCATAGAATTGGTTGGTGTTCGTATAAGATGGAGCCCAAGATATAACAGGAAAAACTGGTTTGTGGGTGTTCTTATACCCAAGAGCTACCTGTACCGGGGTCTCTCTCCTCGACAACTTCCACTCGGAGTCCGGTCTACTTATCTTTTCTTCCCTTCGGTATTCTTGCTTCCTTTCCGCTCCCTTGAGGGCCGCCCACTATAATTCTCAATTCCTGCGGAAGGGATCGACGAAAGAGGAAACCTCGAAAGCGAAGAAGAGAACGAGGGAATAGAGAAGAATGGAGAACTCCTATACGAATACGTCTGCACCCACGCAGAGCGCGTTTCTTTCGAACGTGTGTTTACACGAGTGCAGAGGGATTTCCTCGAAGAATATGCACTTCATTTTGAAGTTCAATACGTTCATAGGAGCGATAAAAATAAAAAGCATTGAAGATTCATCAAAGTTTTCGAACTCAATATAGTTTCCGAAGAGTGCGCACTAAATTTACTAGAAAAGTTAATAGAAAAAAACCGCGATGAAGATAAAAATCTTGAATTTAACGCTCATTAAACTTCCAGTTTTTCGAACATTGTACATTTAATTTTCGAAACTTTTTTATATCGAAAGGAACTTATCTTAAAACTTTTACTTTAATAAGAGTACCAACCTATTCATTTTATCGATAGAATATTAGAGATATTTTAGACATTAAAACGTTTTGAACTATATTAACATTAAAAGGAGATAATATAAAGCAGACTAATTTTTTTAATGTTTTTCTTTAAATAAATTTGTTTATATTATAAACAATTGATGTCGATGTATATAATATGATAAATTTGATCATCTGAATTTTCTTATTATTCATAATTAATTGAAGTATACACTAGAAAAATTTTTACAAAGGATCATAAACTTTTACGATGTCATATATTTTTTTACGCTTTAATACTAATAGAAGTTTGCTACAATCGTGCAGATAATGGTATATCCCTTGGACTAATTATAACATGTAGAACTGGAATATGCCTAGACAGCTGGTTAACTTTTAATAGATCGTTTTAAGATTCGAAAGAACACGCACTTACCACTTCTCGAATGAATTTTATTATGGTTTTTAAAATTTAACGATAGTTTTGCTAAAGGGATTCCAACCACGCGAGAGATGTTAAACAGCGTAAAATTGCTGTGCTGAAACTGAGATTTTATGATACACGAAAAAATTTTAAAGAATTAGATGTATGCAAAATAATAAAAAAAAAGAAGAAATATTTTTGAGAAAAAAAGGGAGTTTGTGAATCCTGTCAATTATTTATTGCTTGCAATTATTTCGGCTAGCTGACGATTATCCTTTGTTAAAGAATTCGTTCAAAGAATTTGTGAGAGACCTAATCTGCATACTTTCCTTTGTAAAAACAAGATTTATACTTGTTCAAGACATCATGTCACGATCTTTGAAAGACGGACTACATTAGGACAAAAGGGCAACGTCTTTAAAGTACCATTCCTTTCTTTTAAGATCCTCATTTTATAAAAAGTTATCTAAAATTTACATTCTATAAAACATGATGTAGAAAATATCTTTAAAACTAAAGTAAAGGAAAATCGTATCGCCAGTAGAGTTAAAAAACTTCTGAAATTTTTATAATGAACACACTAAATATATTTTTTTTTATGTACATAAATATCATTTTTATGTACAAATATCCATATTATTATATTAAAAACATTTTTTTCCTGTGATATTTTCTCTATCCATTTTGTATTTTATAAAAAGCAGGATGGAATTTCATATATTCCGGTTATATCCAAAAGTTCTAAATCGGTCTTTGGGTGATTCTTCCTGATCTCAGCAGGAAAGAACTAATGTCAGATCCCTTTCTTCGGACCGATCGCGCGTAAATATAAAGAGGACCCGACAAGGACCTACGGGTTCATTGTGGTTCATCATTCACGCGAAAGGAAACAGGAAAACTTAGTTCTCTATTCTTGCCGCTCTCTATACCTGCTGTTATGATTAATCACGCCTCTTACTAAGCATAAGGATGTGAAAAAATGTGCAAGATTTTTAGGTGAAGATGATGGAAACCAAAGGGAAAGAATGAAGTAATGAAATGCAATGATTAACTATCTTCTTACCGTATCAAATTTAGTCAACAATGTATTTAACGAAGCTTTTCTTAGCTTATTGTTAGCAAGAAAAGAACTGTCTGTCAACAAAAGCTCTGGTGTGATATTTGTTGGTGCAGTCTTTTAACAATTTTTTACTTTTATTACATCTATCATCATCTTTTTCAGACATCTTCTTCAGTCTTCTTCAAGACTGGTATCTGAATGACAGTGTTTATTCTCGTATATATAGGAATATCAACTTCGATGTTTGAAAACAGCGAAGAAGCCGTGTGCTTATCAAGCATGTATATTTCAAGAGTAAGACTCCGTTTAACCGTTTGTTACATCCACGATACCAGAGGCATTAAATCAAACGGCAGATGCAAATATCTAGATATTTCTAGCGTCTTTTCTCGCAGAAAAACATCCAATTATACAGAACAAGTAAGAAGAGAGTAGAAACTAAAATATCACCGTCTCTCATAGCAGTGTGCGATTGTTGTACTGTATTGCTCTTGTTTGTTGCGACCGCCGGAGCATCGAATGTTGTCAGCGGTTTAGTAATCTGGCAGCGGCGACGCTGGCGCAATCCGGGAATTTCTCGCGCGAGGCGAAGGAAGGAAATTGCGTTGCCCAATTAGAAATCGCGGGAGACCGCAGAAAGAACGAACCGAGAAGAAGAAGAAGAAGAATAAGAAGGAGAGAGGCCTCGAGTAAATCGGGCGAGAGGGAACGGAACGGAACGAGGACGCGGCGCCTCGCGTATTTAACCCTAATCTGGTCAATCCTGTTTTCCAGCTGAAAGAAAGAGCGCGACGATGCTCGCTGGTATAATCATTTAACGAAAGTTAATCGTCGTAATAATAATTATATAACAGACGCGAAGATTTTCATATTCCAGATATATCAGAGATTGCATGAACTTTAATCAAATTCTAATTTTAATTGATTTTATCAAGGTTATATAATTGTAAAATTTACTTTTGTAATAATAATCTATGAATTATGTATGCGATATACTAAAATTTAATTGATAGTCTAAATCTCTAAAGGTCAAAAAAAAAATATATAGACAAGCAACTTACGAGAATATGACATTATCTGCTCTAATGAAATCGATCATCAAAGATGACGATAAAGCAAACGGCGAGTGAGCTTAATAACTTTTCTCACACAAAAAGAAATAAAAATATCCCGATTCTCTGTGTTGATCGGAAAACATTCTCTTCCCTCTCATCTCCCCGCGATCTATCTCGATTCTCGCGTGTGACGGAAATCACTTAGATCGCGGTGCGGCC
The DNA here is from genome assembly GCF_001594045.1 of Atta colombica. NCBI lineage: Eukaryota > Metazoa > Arthropoda > Insecta > Hymenoptera > Formicidae > Atta > Atta colombica. The sequence continues at coordinate 665,021 of NW_017259548.1, read as the reverse complement.
TCGCGGCAAGATGCGAGAGAGGAGCGTGAAAAAATATCGGAGATAATATCCGTGCGTTGATTATTATTAAACGTTGTCACTTGTCCGCGTGGATGTCGCGCTTTTTTTTCCATGAACACGATATAAAAAGGCGGCGCGCTTGTCCCTCCGACACGTAGTAGATCGCACCGTTTCCATGAGCGACGATATAAAAAGAGTCCCTTTGCGAGTGATCCTTGCGGATGATCGAGGATTAATAACGACAGGATGAACTTTAACACGCAGCTAGCATTTATCCCGCGGGCGGTTATCATCGAAGCGAAGCGAGAGAGGACGGAACGAGTCGGCTCGGCTCGGCTCTTCTCTCGAAAGGCCAAGCCGCAAGTAAAAGATCGATGGATCGATAGATCATGGCATCCGCGCGTTTACGGTCCTGTGAGTTCTCCTCCCTCCCATCCTTCGTTCGTTAACCGATGCTCCTAGGTGTCGTTTGACGCGGGGATTATTATTTATCGTTCTGTACGCTTGAGGAATTAATCAGAATTGCGCGACGCGCGTGGGAGACTCCGAAAACGACCTGCGAAGCGCCATTTTTGCGAACGCTTTGCGACACGAGACATTTACGTTAAATTGTCCGTGACATTTTTATTACTATCTCTTTTGTCTAATTCGAAAGTAGAATTATAAATTAGAATTGTAAATCGTGAGAATTAATGTATTTTTGCATTATACAAATTACAAATTTATGTCTATTAGTAATAAGACTCATAAAATTTAAAAAAACAATAAAGAAAGAAAGACTACAAGCCAAAAATTATTTTATAAAATTGAACATAAAAGAAACAATTATATCCTTTTTAGTTTAGATTTATCTTAACTAAAGGATATAATTATTTCTTTTATTTATGTTCAAACTTCTATATTAACAATGTTTAATTTTATAAAAAAATTTTATAATTTTTGATTCGTAGCCCTTTTTCTTTATTGTTTTTTAAAAATTTATCTTTGGATTTTAATAGTATTCATATGAAATATACTTATAAGTAGGGATCTTGATCGAACCGAAATTGTAACTGAAAACCATATAAGAACTAATTATATGAGAGAAAACTATAAGAGAACGTTTCAATTGGATATCAAACGCGACAGTATTTAAAAAAAAAATAATTCATCTTTCATATCTTAGAACTAGGACGGAATCAACACGTGTCAAATGTTCCTAAAATAACAGAGAATATCTTGTGACAACCATATATCAAACATTTATTTTATATTGCTATCGATTCGCCAAACGATATTAAATACTCTTCTTTTCAGATATTGGAAAGTGTCAGGCGTTACGAATTTCATGCGAAATAACTGGGTTCGCTCATTTTCTTCTGATTTCTGTAATGCTTGTAAGTCTGCGAAAGTTCGCTGCTGTTAGAAGTCGGCATCGGGACGCGGTCGATATAATTTCCGGTAGATATATATCACAGGGATTTATAGACGCTTTCGTTGATTTACCATGTCTCGCGTTAATCGGGATATTCTCCCGTCGATCGCGAAAGGAATCGTGGATCCACGATTTATGGTAGACCTACATTGATTTTGCAATGCGATATATGTGCTTTCGCAGATCTTGCGTCGTTTTCTCATTTAAATGCACGATAGCCTTTTGCTGATTCGAAGGAAAATCTCGCTTAATCATTTGTTCTTATTATGTATCCGAAATTATTATCGGTACTTTGGGGCAATTTTTAATTAAATATGTAAGATCTAATTTTTTGTTGTTAATTAGAACTTGATGAGTAAAATTCAATTAAGTTATCATTATATTAATTTACGTTATATATAATAGAGGAAAATCGATACCGATTATTTTGTTTTTGGATAACATTTCTTAAACAAAAGCTAAAAATAAATTTTTGGAAATGTAAATACAAATTAGGAAGTATTTTTTATCAGATATAGCAAATTTTTATTGTTTGTAATTTTGCACTCTAAATTTTGCACTCTTGAGAATGGAATCTTACTCTGAAGAATAAAAATTGAGCTAGTCTTGAAAAAGAGTGAGATTTCACTCGTCAGAAATGAAATTCACTTTAAAAGTTTTAGAGAACAATACTTTTTTCATAAGATCTTTGTTTGATCCAAGATCCAATGATCGATTAATACAAAAAAAACCGTAACCTCGAATCAGAAATCAAACTAAAACATGTTAACGCTACTAATTCGACATGAATTCGACCCGGATTCATATCTCCTGTTTCGAAAACGTTACTAGTTGGGGTCCGACAAAATGGGCTCCAAAAATTGACGCAGTAGATAGTAATACCACATTCTTATTCTTTTTCTTTTATAGCGTTTGTATAAAATACCTACAAATGAATGTATATAAGATTTTCTATAATCTTTTCACTCCGATATAAAACTTTTTTTTGTTGATTTATATGCATATTTTATTCTACAAGATCCAAAGATCTAAAAATTGTTTTAGCTGATTTTGTATAGAAACAAACCACAACTGTATAAATGATTTGTCACTTCTTTAATTATCTAAACAAATTATATTTTATTAGTATTAATAAAATGCAATGAGAAATAACGAAGTGTTTCCTTAGAAGATCTACGTCAGCGATTTTCCTCTACGTTGTATTTCAGCTTGTCCATTTCAACATTTTATGAATAATGTGTAATACTTCTTGAAATATTGAGTCGCATTGTTGAAAAATAGTCATTCGAAGAATTATTTAAAAAATAATGGTACTTTCCAGCAAGAGACAGAGTGTAATGCAGTGATCATTTCATCTTTGTTTAACAGTAACAAACAATGAGATAACGATTCAGTGTTTTACACTGTCATCTATATCTTAAATTTCTGCATAAAAGTTTCATTTGTATTTCGTATTTTAAACCTCTTCATAGAACATGCGAACAGTTTACGTAATTTCAATACAATATGTGTTCGACTGGCGTATCGGTGCTGATAATGTAAAACCAGGATCGGGAGAGAAAGTGTCTCTCCTTCGCCTTAAGGCTCGTTCACACGCGCTTCAAACACCGTGGCGAATGATGTGGTTCGCTTGCGGGCGCGTAAATGCACACAGGCCGAACTTATATAATCGATTACAGTAATACAGCGGAGTTATGGCCGGGCAGTCGCGGCAGGCAGGCAGGTAACCCAATTCCGTGTTGACCGGACATATTGGTATTTGTTGCACCGCACTGCATCGGTCGAGAGAAAAGCGTGGCGAGGGAAGGTGGTCAACATACAACGTGGCTCTCGCGGGATATTACGTCCATCGAACTGAAACATGATCATTGTTACCGGACCCCTTCGATTTCGCATCCATTTCGAGCGACGCGATCGTCAGAGATTCGTTTCCGTAACACTTCAAGTTTGACTGATATTTTCAATTTAAATTCCCGCTGATCGTTAAACAAACATTCAGTAAACCAACATTCGTGTTTGATTATTTGGTATTTGATTATTCGCGTATGATTATTTAGTATATTTTTTTATTTAAATATATTAACTGTCGGTGATTCGCTAAGTTTAAGTGCGCGCAAGAGAAAACGCCCACGTATACGCGAACCAGTGGGAAATACGCAAACCGCGGAGTATAATTATGTAACGAGTCGAGCGCAGATCGAGACGTTTCTCACTAATTATAAACCATTTATTTTCCGCGGTATTTGATAATATACGAAAATATACATGAGAGGGAAGACATATTTATTTTATATTGGCATGTCCTACTTTATTTCGGAACCCTGTTATATTTTATAACCACAAAAAATTTGTATATTAAATAATATTTGTGAGATTATATCGATTTGAAATTTAAAGCATTTTTATTTTGTTAAAAAAATAATATTCGATGTATATAGAATCTTCTTATATTTGAAATTCGATATGTTAAACTTGAATTGGTATCCTTTGCACGCAGTCTTGTTGTTATATTATTATATTAAAAACCGTAATACAGCGTTCTAAAAATAGAAAATTGTAAAGAGAAAGAGTGATTTGATTTTACGGACTGTATAATTCGAAATTCGATCTGGAATTAAATTTCTATTATTTAAGAGTGAACGGAAATTGATGTAATAAACTGAAACGTGTATAGAAAATTCGGTAATGAAAATTCAGTTATTAGATTATAGCTCAGGAAAATCAAATAAAAATACCAATTTTGATGCTCAATTTTTCCATCTTCAGACATTATTTGCAGTACATAGAATTACATTTTTTAATATTTGTTGTCTTTTTATTATAATTTGTAAGTTATTTAAAAAAAAACGAATTAAATAGGAAGAATTTAATCACGAATTCGCAAGGCAGTAAGTTTGTTTAATTGACTTCTTGCGAATCCCATTCCAATTAGGCAAGCATAAAATTAATTATTTCGAATGGCTTCCGGTGCCATTTAAACACGATACGTAATAATTGATCGCGATAACGATTGAACGTTGTGCAACATTGCGCCGATAAGTTAAGAAATAGTGTTTCCGCGCTGGAAACATCAGAAACATTATACTGCGGGGCATATCGCGCGCGGGAATCTGCCTTAATCCCAGTAATAATCATGCGGCAAAAGCAAGCACCGCGAATGAGAAACGGTGGAAAGCGAGCCTAATGAGGACGATATGCAATTTATTGTACCGGCACGGCGAAGCTGTAACGTTGTAGCACCGAACGAGTCGCTGCTTGGTGAAAAAGAAATGAGACAGAGTGGAGAAATAGATACAGGAAGTTAGGGATCAATAGAGGTGCGTGTAGAAATGCTTATTTCATTCCGAGAATAAAATTTGACTTTTCGAAAAAAGTAAATAGTTTGAGAGAGAGAGAGAGAGAGAGAGAGAGAGGGAGAGGGAGTGGGGGCAAAAAGGAAGATAAAAAGAAAAATGGGCAAGAAAAGAGCGAGAAAAAGATGAAAAAGAAAATTAAATGAGCGACGTTGAAAGTAATCGGAGGAAACGCGTGGTATATTATCACTGTAGTAATTGCCAGTTTATTATGGCTGTTGAGCCAACAAGAACATAGACTACGAACGCGCCGATTAGTCTAACTGCGAATCGCTCTTGGCGGCAGTGTGCCTCAAGATGACTAATTTGTATAATCGGGATGTGATCATGATGAAAAAAAAGGAAAATGTGCACGCGTATAAACGCGACTTGGCGTTCGACTGAACACTGTATGCTATATGCAGTCATTAAAATATTTACCTTATTTTGATGAGCTTCCACAAGCGATCATTTCCCATCGATCGATTAAATTAATTCGTGCTACTGCCATCGTACTTACATCTGTAGTAATCGATTATTGCATTCTTTTGTTTTCTATCTATATTTGTTTTTTTTTGTCTTCTATATTTGAATTTTCTTGTTCACAGTTTTCTTGTTATTTATTTTCGAAATGTATAAATATAGGTATCCTATATACGATTAATGTCCTATTTAATAATCCTGAAAATTTTTTCTTTTGAGAGTAATTTTATATTAAAATAATCGTATTATATTATGCTACCTATGATAATAACTATAATTATTATCTATTAAATCACTCGCTATAACTTTTGAAAAATTTTTTGGAAAGTAAAAAATTAAAGCCAAGAAACAAATAAAAACATGTTAACAAGCAATGAAAGCATGCTAGATAACTACATCTATAACTTAATGAGATGTTAAATTAGTTTAATGTAAAAAGATTATTAAAAATTAGTAGAAGAAAATTAGTAGAAGAAAGTCACTGATATTGACATAGATCTTCTAAAGAGACACCTTCCTTATTTCTCGGAAACTTTTTTGCATTTTATTAATAAATTGCATTTTATTTAATAGAAACATGATCTGTTCAGATAATTAAGGAAGTAAAAACTGAATTATATATTTGTGCCTTGTTTCTATACAAAATTATATAAACTAATTCTACAAATGCGAAAATAAAATTCCATTTTGTCAGACGCTCATTTTTGTTTATCGTACAAAAAGTTAATTATCGCAAAATTGCAAACAATATTATAAAAACTGCTATGTAAGCTGATAAAAGATATTTTATAATTTATATTTATATTCCTAAGTTTTATTTTTAGCTTCTGTTTGAGAAGCTATTGTCCAAAAGCAAAAGTAGTATATCGGTATCGAAAATTTTCTTTTTCATTTTAGCTACACTGAGAGTTCGTTCTGTTTCCACACTCATATGCTGTAAGCGTATTGAGTTTATTCTTGTTGTTTATCAAATATTAAGCAAATGATGTTTACAAGCGTCATAAGCGCAAAATGGAATGCATCCTGAATCTTCATCGATTATTAAAATGATATAAAAATGTTATAAAAGGAGAGATTCAGATAATTAAGGAAGTAAAAACTGAATTATATATTTGTGCCTTGTTTCTATACAAAATTATATAAACTAATTCTACAAATGTGAAAATAAAATTCCATTTTGTCAGACGCTCATTTTTGTTTATCATACAAAAAGTTAATTATCGCAAAATTGCAAACAATATTATAAAAACTGCTATGTAAGCTGATAAAAGATATTTTATAATTTATATTTATATTCCTTATATATATATTCCTAAGTTTTATTTTTAGCTTCTGTTTGAGAAGCTATTGTCTAAAAGCAAAAATAGTATATCGGTATCGAAAATTTTCTTTTTCATTTTAGCTACACTGAGAGTTCATTCTGTTTCCACACTCATATGCTGTAAGCGTATTGAGTTTATTCTTGTTATTTATCAAATATTAAGCAAATGATGTTTACAAGCGTTATAAGCGCAAAATGGAACGTATCCTGAATCTTCATCGATTATTAAAATGATATAAAAATGTTATAAAATGAGTACCGTAAATAAGGCCAAATTCTGCCTCGCGATGGAATCTAAACAAACTTCTAAAAATCCTTCGTTAAGAAGTACGAAAATAATTTTTTCTTATTTATTATTATTTATCCGAGAAAATGTGAGAAAATAGTGAGAAAATTGTGAGAATAGCGCAATAAGTTATTAGCTACTAACTAGGCTTTAATTTAGTATTGCAAATTTATATAGGTAGCATTTATTGGTTCATATATTTATTGATTTATTGATTCATACATTTTATATACAGTGAGAGCAAAAAGTGTTCGTACAAGGAAATTTTTTATAAAAAAAACTTATTTGTAAAAAATAAACATTAATTAGCAATTTTATACAATGAACATATTGTTCTAACATAAACAAACGAGTTTCGCATGTATTCCTAAGATTAATTCCTAAGATTCTAGAAGCTAAATTTCTCGACTGTACAAATACTTTTTGAGCATCCAAACAATAGAATTTTTAATTTTCGTTTATTTTTTAGATGATATATTTTCTATAATTAATACACATCTTTTTGATATATAATTTTAAGAAACATATAGTCTATTTATATTCTTTATGAATAAATTGTTAATTATCTAACAAGAAATGAAAGTCAATTTAACATCGAATCGACGTTGGTGTTGAAATCATCATATCGATATCGATTCGACATCAATTCGATTCATTTCTCACTGAATAATATTTACTTTTTAAAAATAAAATTTTTTAAAAAAATATTTTCTCTGTACGAATATTTTCTGCACTCACTGTATGTTTCTTAAACCTAACATATCTACATTACAAATTTTCAGAAATGTATATAAAACTAACGTAGAAATAGAGAATCTTCTCTATACTAACTTTAGGGAAAGGAAATTCTATCTATCTTTTCAAGTCAAATACACACTGATTCTTTTATTTAGGATGCGTTCCGTTTGCGCTCACACGCTGTAAACATCAGTTCATCCTTGTTGTCTACCAAATATCAAACAAATGATGCTTACAAGCGCTGTAAATATAAAACGCTGTAAATATAAAGCACATCCTAAATAATATAATAGTTTTTGATGTTGCTGGACGCTACTGCGTGTGGACACTGATGGGACATAGGATGTTGACACACCAGCGTTTCAGCCTCTCTACTTTACTCCCCCCCCCCCCCCCCTCCACTAAGTATTATCAGATCTATATCCGAGGAAAACAATGAGTGCATTTAGCAGAGAAAACCAAAGATATAGGGTGGCACTCATAATCTATTCTTATCTTATAAGGTATTAGAGACTAATATGGTTATCTTATTGGTTCATCACAGCTTAAGACGGTCCTAAATATTAAGTCCGATTATGAGTATCGTTTAATAGAATCCTGTTACCTGAATCGAAATGACGATAACTTTCTTATTGGCTATTTCGATTGCCTTTTCCTTTACCCTAGTAATATGGTGGGGAAAATAGACATAACAAGGATGCTTACAGCGTCTGAGCGCAAAACGGAACGCACCCTAAATAAAACGAATTGGTGCGTATTTGACTTAAGGTACAATTTCCTTTTCTATCTAATTGTCTGTAGTTCAATAAGCGTTTACTATATGGAATGGTTAGTAAGTCAAAAATGGATTTTTGCATTCCTTTGGTATATCTAGAGTTTTAGCGATGATGATCAGTCTTATTTTTTTCTATTCAATTTTCTTTGTTGAACGTAGCTAATGAAGCTGATGTTTAAGAACAAGCACAAATATGATAATATTTTGATAAAATGCTTGCGCTTTATTCTATGTACATTATATTTCTTTAGGTAATTTCCTGTTTATCGGTATTCCTTATACTGATCATTTTATATAAAATATTGTAAAAAAAGGATAAGTTATAAGAGGTTATATATCCAATATATTTTTTTTTAATTTAATAAAAGAGTTTTGAAACATCTATGAATTAATCGAAATTATCTATGAATTAATCGAAACTCGTATTGTTGAACACATCGTTACGAATGCGATCACAATTCACGAGCTAATTTAGTTATTTCGATGGTATTAATTTTTAGTATCGATGATGTAACTGAAATATTTTCTGAGAATTAGTCGTGAAGGAGCAAATAGCAAAAATAACTACCAAACGTCCTCGTCATCGTCGGTCGTTATCGTCTATTAAGCAGTATTAGAGTTCCCCGAAGAGAGAGACGATTGTCGATCTATTTACGCGTTTCTGGGGGTTTCGGAATTTTGGATGGCGAAATTAAGCGGCAGTATCGTCGTGCAAATTAAATTCCAACTTGCGTCGACCGGCCATAACTGGTCTTCTATCCGCGGCCGAATATAATTCACTATGCTTATCGATTGTCGATTCCGACCGGAATTCCCCGCTTCTCCAAGAGGAAGCTTCGTTGTGATTTAAGACGTTCATGATATATAAGACTATTGAATTAATATTCAATGTCTGTTATTTTGTTCGCGAAATAGTAGTACCGGTTTGCTTCGGCGATATAGTGTTATTAATTCATATCAGACAGCGATATAATCTTAGTTGAATCAAATGATATATAGAAATCTCATAATTACTCCA
>NW_017259548.1:652611-655554 GCF_001594045.1 Atta colombica | reverse complement strand
TATTTAATAGGTCTGGAACATCTTTTATAATCGAACCAGTCTACGGTAGCGAATCGACCAAAGTTCGCGTTTTTTTCTGTTGTTACGTAGCAAAACTTTAATTATCTCGATGGAGAGTAATTTATCGAGTCTACTTAAATCTTGATTTCCTGTCCATTTCTCGCAATCGAGACTTTTAATGTCAACACAATTCCGTAGAAATTTGTATGTATATAATGTTGCGAAGCAACTATTATATCCATTTGTAGATTTAATGAGTCTTCTTGAAGTGCGTATTTATCGTTATTTTATTCAAAGCACCATTTTTACTAATAATAATTATAGGAAGATTTAATTATAAAAATAATACACGGAAAGAACGAAGTATTGTTGCTGAAGTATTTAGTTAAAATTTTAACTAGATACAGATTTGGAAATAATTTTGTTGAATCATCTAAATAATTACAATTTCAAGCATAATAAACAATGTTACAAAATGTTTTAACATTCTATCAATCAATTTGAGCGTCCTATATAATTATTTTGATGATCCAACAAAATTATTTGTATCTTTTGCAAATAACGATTTAGCAAAATGATTTATATCGTAAACCGTTTATTATATTATTACATTTATTATATTATATTATTACATTTGTTACATTGACGAATAATGAGAAATGAATCACAATAGTAACTGATCGATCGTTTTCCTATCAAATCATGTAATGAATTACATTTTTTTATTATTTTTTCTTCTAACAAACTCATTTCTCTCAATATGACTTACTTGAATCATTTTTATTATCAACAAGTTCATCTTTATCAAACCCTCTGATTTTCCTTCCTAACACTTAAGACATAGGGAACATTTATACGCTCCCTATGGGAATAGTATGGGACGAACGAAAACATTTCCGCAGGCGATCGTGACGATTCGATTTTCAAAAGCCTGTCACGTAAGACGAGAACCAGACGAAGTTAGGCAACAAGTGGAAGATATGTAGGACTGACAGGAAAAAAAGAGGCAGGCCAAGCAAGCCTCGCCCTCAGAACCCTCGTTGTTCCTTCTCTTTCCGTCATCTTTTGTTACATCCTGTAGCAAGTTGAAGGCAATCCCAACAACGGCGAGGTCACTGATACACTTCTTCCCCAATGCCTTCTTCCACATCATTTTTCATCCCGCGTTCAAACGTTACTATATTCTAAATGATATATCACGAGTGTTTATATCGAATGTAGTTATTACAAGAATGGAAGACAGCAGTTAATAATGATGTAACTAGACCAGGCCGTGCACTTAGAGCAACTAATTCTTGTCAAATTACTTATCAAATTACTCTGTACAAATGCACACAAGAATTATTGCCTTTTATAAAAATTTTGCATTAATTCAAAGAGTATATAAAAAATTTTACGGAGCTAGAAAATAATTTCTTAGAAGCAGTATAATACAGTAAAATCGATTGCCGATATAAGCTACATATAAATATTTAAATCTTTTGTAATATTCCATTCAGTGGACGAAAAAGTGGATAGACATGTTTTTCATAGAATATAAAATTATCATAAAACCAATAATGCAACACTATCGGATGACGGAGTCTATAATAAATATTTTAGATGGAATCATTTTCTAGATACGTACGATTTGTTTCATGTCGATTCAAACATCGGAAACATTAATTCTCAAGTTTTGCATTCGAACCAACTAGTTTTGGTTCGGATTTTCCCTGTTCACTTCAGCGGCGACGATCAGGCATATTAAAGAATGCCACTAAACGCATCTTTTAGCACAAAATAAATATTAAGACCTTGAATTTTAAAAATCCAAAGATTGCATCGTTTTAACTTTTAACTGATTATGTAATGAATTTTTTTCTATATTTTATAAAAAAGATCATGATTAGAGAAAATAATTACTAAATCAGCTTCAATTAAAATATGTGCAAAGATCTAAAATATTCTTACAAGGAAAGGCTTAAAAATTATTCTCATCGATTTCAATTCACTTGGCAGGTTTATAGACTATGTTACCTTGAATATAATTATATCCCTATTTGGACATAGACGATTAATCGTTTTCAAAATATTCTAATATTAAATTTAGTAGAGTTTATACACAACAGTTCATAGTGCTTTAAAAATTTATGTTTTATTTGTTTGTATCAAAATTTTCATCTTAAAATTTGTAAAGGTAATAATTGGTAATAAAAATCTCTAATAAAAAATAATTAATTTTTTATATTAATTATTCCCATTATAAAACATTATTATTTTACAGAACAAATTAATTGCTACTGAGGCTCGAACTCGGGTATAAATTAAGAGATGATTTATCATATTCATTATGTTACAAATACTCAAGTATAAACGTTCTAATAGACTCTAATGAACTGCCGCTACTAATTTTATATTGAAATATCTTAGAAACGATTGACTGCCTATGTCCAAATGTGCGGATATGATTATTTAAGAAATATATTTTATAATTATATCAAGTTTCATTAAAATTAGCGAGATACTTCCCTTGTTATGTTCGATTTATGTTCAATGCTTCTTTATTTACTCGGCTTCGCTTGCGATACGTGCTTAGAGTAATCGGGACAGGTGCATGCATCCCGTCAATTGTGTCGAAGAGTGATGACGAGACCTTTACTGGAATCCGGTCTCTTCCTCTCTCTTGGCCTCTCACCCATCAGCGTTGCATCGCGATCGAAGGAAGATCAGCCTTTTCTCGAGAGCGATTACGCCACCGTGCGGTTCTCTCGACCACACGGGCTATGCCACACCACAGAAGCGCCTCGGAAGCTGAGAGGATGCACAAAGTAGAAAGGATGGAGAGTGGAGAACGCCGACGATGACGACGACGGCGAGAAGGTGAGCAGAGAGCGCGGGGAAGCGTGTTCCAGCCGTCGTCCCGGATGTGCAGCATCATTACACGGCATTCTTCAGTGATGCAGG
>NW_017259548.1:640287-652139 GCF_001594045.1 Atta colombica | reverse complement strand
TTAATATATTAATATATATTAATATATAGACTATGGACTTATTAAAAGACATAAAAGAGATTATTTTTGCTATTAATTTTAGAAATATTTGAATTGCTTGTCCTTGCAGTCTTCTCATTCAGAGAACGCACGTGAAAGAAATATTAAACATTTTTAATTACACGCTTTAACGTTTTTTAAATTTAATATTTAATATAATGCAAAAAATTTTGATAATTCAAGTGAATTTTAAATGGATCTCTTTCATGATGCGATCAAATCTGACATTCTTTAGACGGTTCAAATTACTAACGGCTTATAAATAGAGATTAAACGTAAATAGTTTGTTGGCAAAAATATTACATTTTTGCGACATAAATGCATGCGCTGAATATCTCGGAATATCAAGTCGTATTACTGGGAATCGAATTACCGATTAAAGAGAAGACTCGCGTTCCAGGAAACTATCGCTTCCTCGATTACTATGTGAAAGACAGCATTAATGTCACATAGCATTCACCCGTTTTCCGGGATATGAGGAGAATTCTCGATCATTTATGCAAATTAACATTTTCCCGCTGTGAACAAAATCGCAATTCAGTACCAAAGACGATTTGCCGAAGCGTAATCATCTACATTTCGAAGACAATGTATGTGTCACATTTCTCAGATAAATCTTATTTACTGTAAATAATATACATGACATAGTAATTCTTCTTTGTATCATTCTTCAATTCATATTTAACTTATGCACATATTCTTTTAAAAATAGTCTTGAAATATTTATAATATAATTTATTAACACACATGAAGTCACTTTTGTGATTACGGAAAAATAAAAATAACTTTCACGTTTTAATGATATTTTTATCTGTAAACATTCTAGCTTCTGTATTTATGATGATATTCTTCATTTTTTATGCATGTTGCTGTATAAAGAAACATATATTTTTATTATCATATAATACACACAAAACATTTCGCTGATTGAATCATAAAATATAGCTAGTCCATAAGTGTCAAGAGATTGACTCACTAATTTATTGATTGTCATTATATTGATGTCAATCAATCAAAACCCTCTGAATTATCAAAATTCCCTCCGAGATTTAACCCAAATTGTCGAATAGATCTGGGTCTCTGTGCGTAACATTGGACGTGCTCGATCTCTCAAACGAGTCGTTCTCGTGTCCCACAGGATTGAGAGGGAGAAGGTAAGTGGCCTAGGAGAGGTAGCGAAGTGTGTCGCTTCTACGAGCGTGCAACACGCGCGTGCACATGCACACGCATACGTACACACCCACGCCTTGGCGAACGGGCAACCGTACACTCGACTCGAAATCAGTCGGTCGTATGAGCCAACTTACGTTGGAGGTGGAGAAAGAGAGAGACAAAGAGAAAGAGAGAATCGGATAGGAAGACGAGAACGAGCGGAACTGAGGTCCGCGGAGCTTCCTTTCCTTCGGATATGCCTGGCTGCCTCTTCGTCCTCTCCCACAGATTACGACCGACTTCTCCTCTCCCTCTACGCGCACCTCGCCCGTCTCCTTCGGACACACTCTCTCTTTTCTTTTCTTCTTTTGCATACTCCTACATTCCTCTATTTTTGATATCTAATTAATTATTTTGTTGCCAAATTTAGAAACAAATAAATTCAAGTGAAAAGATTTGAGCTTCAAATTTCAAATACCTGTTTCTTTTGCATTAAATTAATAACTATTTGTTTAACCATACAATTTTTGAAATTTTATGATCTGTTTCATACAATTTTCGCGGTATGCGAATTTTTTAGGGAAATTTTAGGAAATTTTTGAGGAAAATATTTATATATTTTATGTGACACCTCGTTCGTACATTTATTTTAAATAATAAATAGTCTTTCTGTTTCTCTTTTTTCTTTCGTACACTTGTTTACTGACGTGTGAGTACGATGAGACAATGAAACACAATTGCTAATATCGAGCGCGTAACGACAATGATCGCGAGACTATTAGGAACCTCCTGGCCTCGAAAGGAGGAACTACGTTGGACGCACCTACTTCCGGGATGCGCCATGCCTCGTCGCACCTTCACCTGTGAGGAGTCCGTTCCGCGGCCCAAGTCGTGAACAAACATTCTTAGTATCCGATGACTGTTATCGTTACCAAAATTTTGATCGCGTTATAGAATTAAAGAAAGTTAATCAAGCCGATGTAAATCTCTTATTTCGATAATTAAATGGTTTTGTGCAAGTACAGATATTCTACCCAGATAAAAACATGCCTATTTTGTTGCTGACATATTGTTCGCAAATAAGTGTGTGCTGTTATCAGAATTACAACAATTGAGTCCATATTTGTGAGCAAACTGATATCTTCATGATATGATAACTTCGGATAGCAACTTGCCAACAATTTATTGATAACTTCAAAATCGTCATTATCAAAATTTGTGCTACATCATGTTGCTATAATAATTGTCGAAAACGCGAGGTAACTTTAATATGGCATCAACTTATTCGGATGCATACCGACTCCGCTCACGATGGAGCTGTCCCGACTAAAGCTCTGAGTATACCAAAATAGCCTTTTATCTGCGTCGAAATGCCGACAACTTTCCTATTGGCTATTTTTACCGCCATTTTTGACATAGTGGTAATCCAATAAGCGCCTAGTGTTATTGGTACATGGCATGGTTAGTAAGTCGAAAATGGAGGACCTTTGCGCTACTTTGTTATATCTACAGCTTTAGTCTCGGCTTCAGCGCAAAGTGATGTGATGTGATTTTCGTATACGAATGGAATACGATGCGATATGTATTTGTCGCACTCGTGGAGCATGCATGCCTCATTAAATCGAGAAGAAGAGTTAGAAGAACTCGCGATAAGTCGAACCATGTCATTATCAAGTTAAAGCTGTAGCGGCTCCACGCTGGATTCGAGTGAATTCAGTACAATCGTTTGTAGCGAATTATGGTTTTGTCGCTGAAAAATCTCAGCTATTCCAAATTTTTTCTCTCGTAATTCCGGGCTGCTTACATTCCGAGACTTCGGTCATAAATTGAATTGATTGTGTATAAATCGAATAATTACATAATATTATAAATCTATTGTTTTTTCTTTCTTTTTTAATAATAATATTTGTCAAAGAAAAATGCACTGGATGTCCGCGTGCAAATTATTTATTTAATACAAAATGTACAGATGTTTCGATCCTAATGTGGATCCTTCTCAATATCTCAATCAACTTAAATTAATAATAATAAAGAACGTTGATAATAACATATTGATAATAATTCTTACTGCAGTAAAAAACACAGCTACGTCGCTTTATTCGATTTATAATTGTATTATGTTAAGTATTTATTATCAACGTATGTTCTTTGGAGCCTATCAATTCTTTTTATTGAAAAATATTTGTATTATTAACCTGAATATAAATAATTATATACAAGGCTATATGAAAAAGTAAATGCCCTTTTCCGTCAATGTAGATTAACTTAAATTTCAATCAATTCACTTAATTTTTTGTAATTTTTGTTATTAATTTTTTCACCTTAATTTTTTCTAACTTTTTACACTAATTAAATCCGAAAATCTGTAAGTTGAAATAATAGAGGGATACCTAAATTTGATACAAACTACAGCTATTTACATATAATGCGTTTTATGCATTAAATAACAACTTATAACAGACAAAAATTTCTGCTGCTTATTTTTTTAATTAATGATAAAGAAAAATTAATGAGGATAAAAGAGTTTATTCGAGAGAATTGCTAATTTTGCCGCACATCTACTTTGTGTATGACGTTTTTAGTAAATTTTCACCAAGTAATTTGATGTTGAAAGTTACAAAGTACGAATTAAAAGCTTAGAGAGAAAGTTAGAAACTGGAGTTTGTATACAAATTCGATATGCGTTAAGCTTCTTAATATGTATAATAATCCTACGTACTTAAACTTTCCTGTACTCATTGTTGCATCGGGAACAATATAACAATATAACAAGTATAACAAGCGTATGTATTTTTCCCACCATTGCGACCGATCGAACAGCGAATTGACTGAAGAGGTATGGGCGAGGCGCGACAAAAGTAACGGGGTGAGTGGAAACGAATCGTGCGTGCCATACGATAATACGTGGTAGGTACGCAACAATGGGCTACCGTATCGCAGTGTTCGAAAGCGTCACTGATGCAATCCGCGGTAAGTTGTGACACGTGCGAACACATATAACACAACGAACGTTGTCGAGATACACATAAATCACATACCTACTTATATATTATCCTATAAGTAGCCTTGAGACACAATGTAATCATAGCTATAGATATCCTATAAGTAGCCTTGAGACACAATATAATCATATAGCTATAGATATCGAGCTTAGAGATTATAATCGCAAGTTTCGGTTTTTGGTCGTAAATTTTTATCACCAATTTCCGACCATAAAAGCAGTACATTTCCGCCTAATCACTCAAAAATTTTATCTTTACACTTTTAAGTCCATTTTCCTTGAATTTTTTGGAAAGGTAACGAGGGTCAGAAATATTAACGATATATTAACGATAAACAGAATATTACAAGATATGTGGGCCACGTACTGGAAACTGAGTCATGTTTGAGCCAGATGTCCCGCATCATTATTTCCGAATTTCTAGCAAAGTCAATTTACGGCGAACAACTGTTTCGAGAAGAAAGTTCGAAAGGTCGTTCCGTGTGATTTGAGCTTTATTGCCGCGTGTCATTCCACAGTAGCAGACCTTTCGATTGGGTAGGAGTTGATATTGCCTTGATATTGTCGTGTGCGATTTATTAATCCACCACGTGATGCATACTTTCGTAAGACAATGCCTCGTTCTCCGTGTGCATTTACCGCTAAATATACCTGCCCGACTTCTCATTTCGTCTACTAATCGCGTGTCATGCTCATATTAGATAAATTGAATTAAAGATCAGATAGTCACGTTTATCGCTAATTGCACGGAACGAATAATTAGCACACATTCTCACCTTTATTAGTGTTGCATTTAGCTAAATGCAGTTTCCCCAATTTTGAATTTTATACTCTTGATGCGTGCTTGATCGCGTACGACATCACATCGGGTAGATGTGTTAAGCGTTTAATTGAAATATCATTAATTTATTATAGACTATTACATTCGTCGTATTTCATTCCAGTGAATATAATAATTCAGCATATAAATTTTTTTAAATATTCCATTATATTGTGCAATAAAAATAATTTTTTTTTCACACATAGAAAACTCAAGTTATTCTCAAAAATAGAGACAAAGTGTAATACAAGTCTACATGTCGTTCCGCGATATCAAATCGTTTTTGTTTTTTATGTACATTTGAAATTTTATGCACATTTGAACAGGTTATTTCGGCCATGGTGCAAGATGGAATTTTACAATTGTTTGAAAATCAATGTATTTTAATACAAAATTAGTCACTAAATGAGAAAATGATAAAATTAAAGGAAATAAAGGAAGATATTGAAAATATTTTAAATTGGAAATTACTTAAAATTTTCGACCTTTCTACTAAAATAACTCATTTCGCTTGAAATTAGTTACGTATAACGTTGCGATCTGATTCAGACTTACAACGCTTATGAATCATTTCATCCTTGTTGTTTATCAAATATTAAACAAACGCTCACACAAGCGTTATGAGCATTTTCAGATCACGGCCTAAATGGCGATTTTCGACTAAAAATATTTTTTTACCATTTTGTTCTACTGCTCAATCGCTTTAATTTGATTGTTTTCTCATTCAGCGATCAATTTTACTTGAAAATAATTTTATGGAAATATATACATAATTCAGACAATCGCAAAATTTTATCTTGTGCTACAGACGAAGTAATCTCCTCTAAACTTTGAACGTGCACAAACCGCAAACGGCGATTTGATATCACCAAATTAAATGCATGCCGGTATTCTAGATTTCATCTCTATTTTCACAGAAAATTTAAGTTTTTCATGTATGCTGTTGCACGGTGTTATATAAGATTAACATTTTCTATATTTAATTAACTATGTTTCATAAAAATACAGTTTAATTGATATATGGAGTGTTTTGAATTTGAGATGTATTAATAATATTATTGTAATTAACATTATTATTGTATATTCCTAATATCTCTAAAATTAAGGGCAATGCATAATTAATAGTGCTCGGATTATCCACCGATCGACGTATCGATTCCAGTATCGACTGTAGCGCATTTCTTATGATTCTCTCCACTATCCGGAGCCGAGTAAAGCATTATCATGCTTTACTTTTATCATCAAATTCCTTTTAATTATTTAGAAATTACTTTAATATAATTTACAATAGAAATGATTACAAATCAGATACCTTGTGATCATTTTATCAAAAGATTTGATCTTTGAAATATTTATTTAAGGGTGACTATATTTTACAAAGAATTTATGACAAGATGAGCCATCAAGATCAGTTCATCATAAATATGTCTAATAATTTTGTAAATGATTATACTTTCTCACACAATCGATTTTACATATAAGTTACTTATTTGATACATGATAATTAGGATTTTTCATCGCGTTACGTGTTATGTCTCTCCTCGTAAGGATCCATTTATGGTATCACAGAAATGGTGATGTAAAGTCGACGAGCGGTCACCGTCAATCGCGGAAGAAGAAAACTTTGGACAACTACGTCATCATCGCATCCCAGTCTTCGTACCAGAGTTCCTGTACTCTGTGCGGTTAGATAACAGCAGGAAGCCGATTCGATTGCATAATATCGACGTTGCGCAATTGATACCTTCACCTTATGCGCGCCTTATATCGTTATGTTGAGAGAGAAAATCCTGTCCGGGAGAGAAAGGAAATAGCGACGAAGGAGGGTATATATTTCGGATAGAATTTCGCTCAAAATTTAATCTTGCGTTGGTTTCGTTCGATAGAAAATATTAGTCGAGAAGCTCATGCACAAACGTAAAATTTTGAAAGATGCAATTGAAATGATAATTTGATATTATTTGATTAAACAAAAAATTTCATATTATTCGATATACTAAGATATATATAATATCTAGAAATTTATTCAATATAATAAAACGAGTATATATTCTTTCTTATTTCTATTACAGTGGGTAGAGTCTCAATTTCAATATGATCTTCGATTTCTTTTTATCTTTGATAAGAGAGAATGAAATCATAATACCGTACAATTTATTTTTTACTGATACCATAGATGCAATAAAAATTGATTACATATTCCTATGAAGTTGTCATCGATTCAAAAAGAGTGAGATAGCTTAAATCGTATTGATCTCTCTCTCTCTCTCTCTCTCTCTCTCTCTCTCTCTCTCTCTCTCTCTCTCTTAAAATCTCAAGTTAAAGAGAGATATTGATTAAGAATGTTTGATTCCGATTCAATTTCTTTAAAATGATCAATCTTTTGAACATAAAGGATCGGTTTTTTAATCATTTCTCCGATTTTTCTCGGTAGGGATGCGTTCGAAAATACAACTCAAATGCATGATTACATAGTAAAAGCAAGCAATAAGCAAATTGATCACAATAAAAATTGTAAAATCTTAACGAAAGTAAGAAATCTAATATGTTGATTTCCTTATTGCGTTTACATTTTACTGCTTCAGTTTTTCTGTGTGCCTCTTAATAATAACAGTAGTTATAAAAGTCTTTCCTCTAAATGAAATATTTTACTCAGGAATTGGTAAAAATCATGTTTCAAATATCTTTAATTTATGTTTTTAATATATATTTTAAACATGTTTTTTTAATATTGTTTTTTAATATTATTTAAGATATTAAAAACATGTTTAAAAAATACAATGTTTTAAAAAAACATTTTTTGTCAACTCTTTATTTTGTATAAATAGATTTTTCTGGATTGATTTTCATGAGATCTTTTTAATACGAATCTCTCTGATGAATCAATCCAAGTTGCTGTTATATCCGAGATCGATTCAAAGATCAATCTTCAATATGAATTGCACATTTTTATGCTGATAAAGATAAAAAAAATTAATATATTCAATTTTTTTTACAGAGTACAGATGCTAAGATCAGTTGCGCAGTCTATATATACTTATTGATGTATAGCTGACATTTATAATTGATTATTTTCATTTATAGCCACAATTATTTTTTTATTACATTTACTGTGATGCATATTTTAACAAAGCATGCATAGTATTGAAATAACAACACAAAATGGAACAACAACAACGAAGCAAATGAAATAAAATGTTGCATTTATTAATAACTCGAATGCAATAGAGTCAGATATTCTAATTTATATGAATAATCCAATATTTCGTGAATCTTACTGTTCATGAAACGTTGGCATTGGATGCTTTCCACTTGATGACATAAATCGACACAAGTGTCGTTCTATCTTAGTATAGAATGACATTGTGTCTAATGCCATCAATTGGAAAGCATCCATTAAATAAAGAAACAACCGGCAAATTTTTTGGTAAATTTTTAAAGAAAACGTCTATGAAAGCATTTATCCATTGAGTTATCATTATTGATTGCACTTAAGCTTTCACCTTCGACGGCCGTAAAATTAGCTTATTTTTATGAATTTTTTAAAGAAAATCTGTTACATTTAGAGAAATGTGGATTTTTGCATGAAATTATTTAACATTTAAAGAGAGAAAAAAATTTTTTATTTATAAAAATATGCAGTTAATATTTTAAAATGGCGATCGAAGCAGGAATCTTCGAAAAAATACGCCTCTATGATGGCAGTGATTTAGCCTGTGCAAATGATCTGAAACTAAAATTCCTTTGATTTAATTAATTATATGAGTGTCGCTGTGGCTACTCGTAGCTGTGTTACAATAATATTGCAAATTTCAAAAAATCCTTTTATAAAAATATTCTACACACAGGAATAAAAATTAGCAAAAAAATCAATTTTTTGAAGTCGTCAAAGGCTCCTTAAGTGAAATTAAATTATAATGCATATTTCAAATGTGATTATTGATAAAATTATTATCGCTACCGTTAATGATATTCGAATATAGAGACTAATTTTAATACATTGGCATGTTGTTGCATGAACACGAACACAATAGATTAGCTAATATTTAAGCGGCTCAGGATAACAGCAATACTGGAGTGACTAGAATGGATATTCGCACTCTGCTTAAAATTCTGCTCGTTCTCGCCCACTATAAACCTCCTAGTAAACTAACAAACGTTAGCAATTGCCCTGAATGTCTGATATGAATTCTTGCTTGATCGATTCGAACAGGCATTACTTTCATTGACCCAAAACAATGTCGACTCCTCGGAAATCCTATTACGTAAAAATTTGTTTACATCGAACAATAATAGATCTCTCTTTTAATTAAATGAATAATTTTTGGGCTATAAGATAAAAATCAATCTTTTAAAAAAATGACTTGATTCGAATTGCAAGGTACAGTAATAAAATAAATAATATAATATACGTGTTGTAATAAATATGTTAAGAATTATTTCGTAAAAGAAAGGGATGAATTTTTTTCTTTGAAAATAAAATCAATCTTTTCTCGCGTTTGCAACTCAGCAACCGGTGTCACACCCGAGCGAGCATTATTGATAGTGTTTTCTCTGGCGTGTGTCGAAGGTGGCATGTGGGCAGCTAGGCGCGTATCGATAAATTTCCGAGATATCGTGTCTACTGGAAAAGCCGAACGCTATGAGGTAATCAATGAGGGAAACCACAGTGGCTAACAACATGAAAGCGATGCAACGCTTTCAGATTTGTTTCTTTTAGGAATGAGGCTCAACTTTGTCGAGCTGTCGAGTTGAACTATAACCGTCAAAAGTCAATTACTTATAATATAATTTAAACATACATTTTCTGCGTAAGAGGAGATGAATCATCCATGGATTATGTCTGTCAAATTTATTTAAAAAATTATAAGCGTGAATGACAACATGCAATAATATAAAATATCATTACGCAAACGCGGCCATAACGAAGTACGCTCTTGAAACATACCGCAAGCCTTGCGAAAGTCCTACGCAATGCATACATACATATATAAAATATCTATCGAGCAAGGATACGTCAACTATCGTTGAGATATCAACGAGGATAAAGAGCGAGAAAAGGCATTCGGTTGTGCAACCATTCAACCCAAGTCGTATATTTCCTGCGATGAACCGTTTCAGAAAAATCTTAGGATAGCGAATGAGAAAATCGAATACAAAAAAAAAAGAATTAAAAACGTGCGAAAAAGGAAGGAAACAGAGAAAAAAAATAAGCCACAGGTCAACGGCACACGTCAGGCGCGATATAAATCAACCTCTCGATTACGCAACATGATTTATCGTCGGCGTTGGTCGCGTTCGTTAGACATTTCTCTCTTTCTCTCTTGACCACGTGCGTTTGTGCAGCCGCATGCACACGCATTCGCTCGCGTAAATATCGGTTGGTGTATACGCGTCGTGCGATGCATACCGGTGTGCAGGCAATCCGCGTGTAGACAGTTAATCGGTGTTGTAACATCGTCACGAATAAAAGAAGACTATTAACGCGCGCCAACCACCAGCGTCATTTACTGTACGTTTGTTCCGGTTCGACGGTGGTTCATATGGATTTTAGCATCTGATCATAAACAACTGTACAACGGGAATTTGCAATGGGACTGTGTA
Source organism: Atta colombica (assembly GCF_001594045.1). Taxonomy (NCBI): domain Eukaryota; kingdom Metazoa; phylum Arthropoda; class Insecta; order Hymenoptera; family Formicidae; genus Atta; species Atta colombica. The sequence goes on along the minus strand of NW_017259548.1, from coordinate 641,523 downwards.
ACAAAATGGATGTTATTGAAAACTTTCCGAACAGAAATTGAATCAGGATACGATTAAGGCTCTCGCAAATTTTTCCTAATCTTAATAGGGGTCGTAAAAATATAACACGCTGATAATATCTTGACTAGGCGGAAAGATTAGGTTCTTATCACAGACCTTATTTAGGCCCCCTATTCAGGTTCTGATACTAGGCAATTACACCAGGCATTTTTGTCAGGAGTGCTTGATTAGGTCCTAATTATGCATCAGGCATGCCTAATCGAATTTCTGCTCGAATTATTGCGTTACAAATATTTTATTGAGAGCTATATTTACAAAGGAATGATCTATAAGATCTGCTATACTTACAAAGGAATGATCTAAGATCTTTGCAAAAGTAATATCAAAAGATTAACATTGTCAGTTGAAAGATTACATTATATGTACTCTAGATTAAATCTTGGAATCCTATATTATAAGATTCAAGAACATGTTGGCCATTAACACAGATACCAAAATATCTCGAAAAGCAATGTTAAAAGAAATGGAATTTTTTAAATGCATTGTTTTCGAGATATATATTTTGATGTCCAAGTTAAAATGGCCAACATGTTCTGCCCCAAATTCGGACAGAATCCCAAAAGATTTGAATCTCAAGATTTGATCATCTAGAATACCTATTTCAAACGTAATCTTTCAACTGACAATGTTAGTTATTTCATATCATTTTTCATATCACGCAGTATAGATCATTCCTTTGTGAATATCGCTTTCAAAAAAATATTTGTAGCACAATAAGTTTGTTAACGTTCAATTTATTACACAGTCCCATGCAACTTTCATATATTGTACTATTATTTATAATGTTCCGGCTTAAGTTGGATATAAAATCGACATAGGATTCTGTATCCAAGATATAACCATTTAGAATATGTATTTCAAACGTGATCTTTCAATTGATAACGTTAGTTTTTTATTTTACTTTAGAAATAGAAATTAAGAAATTAAAATGCCTATAACGATCGAACCTGGATCTTCACTGCTTAAATAATTCAATCTTGAATTACTTACCATGTATGTACTTGCATATATATCATATTGTAATCTCTTTCGAAGTGTTTTTCAACATATTAACATCTTTATAATATGATGCTTGATTGTAGCATCAAGTTATTAAAATTGCTTGTCAATTTAATTCGCGATTACTGGAGTAGTTAGTTAGTTCAATTGCGTTTGTAGTCCGGAAAAACAATTCGG
>NW_017259548.1:636419-640187 GCF_001594045.1 Atta colombica | reverse complement strand
GGTATATATAGCAATTCAAGATGGAATTAAGCAATGAAGATTCAACTTCGACCGTTATTTCAATTTCTAGTAATGATTGTGTTCTCACATATGCGGTCTAAAAAAAAATTCTTAATATTGTTTTAGCAATATAGATTAATTGTCAATTCATTTTTTTTTATAGATTAATTGTCAATTCATTTTTTTTTATTTTTTTCACTTCTCAATTTTTTTTCTTTCCAACACATTCGTTCAGAAGAAATCACGAATAATAATCTGTTCTGTGTCTAACGCATCTAAAATTCGTGAAAAAATTTTTATCACGGTTCAGCTATTCGTTAGAGTGCTTGTTTCGATTTCACTCAGAAATTCGCAGCAGTATCCTGTCATATACTGCACATGTTTCTAATTAATCATGTTGTGCAACGATTGGCAAGACAAGCGGAGGTCTTCGATTTTTAATGCGTTGTTACGGTTATCGGACATGCGTTTTTTTGCGCGAAAAATTGTTTCTATTCTCGTTCCGGCATCAAACGTTCTCTAATTGTAAACTCTCGCGGAAGTTCCGCTGCCGTCGTTTCCTTTCTATATTCTACGGTTAAGTACCATTATACTGTTTCGGAAATTGTTTGATATTGCATCCTTGGTAAATGGATCTCTCTTTGTAAATCCATTGCAGATCTTATCGATACAGTACCAGCCGGAACAATGTTTATGATTTAAACGTATCTATCGCAACATCGAAAAAACGTATATAATATATTATGAATAACGTTTCTTGAATAATATGCCTCCCTTTTTAAATAATCAAAAAATAAAAATTACATAATTATTTTCCTTTTTCTTAGATTTTGGAATAAAATTATTCGATTTACTTTTTCTGGCTCACTAAAGTCACACATGCCGGAGAAATTCTTGATTTGTCAAAGTCATACTTCGTTCTCCTCGTAACATAAAAATTTGGCAGGAAGTAATAATAATCAATTATATTACATAAATACTTTCTCAAACGAGATAAAATAAATTGTAACGTAAGTTATTAGATTCAGGCTTAAATATTTTGATTAACCAATCAAGTTATTTAATTAATATTTAATAATTAAACAAGAAATATTTATGAAATTTCAACAAATGTTTCAATCTTATTCTCAATGCAATGTTAAGAGATAATTAAATTATTAGATGGAATAGAAAATGTTAGTATTAAATGACTATTAAAATTCTGTAACTAAACTTATAAAATGAAAAAATTTATTCTTACAAATATATTTGCTCGCAATTCTTATAAAATGTAAAGCGACGAACAGCCAAATCGTGATAGCAGAACAGTTATAAAAGAGAGACATGCTCAGTTTGCTGAATCACATTTTCATCAAAATGTGATATCAAAATGATAATAATTCGCAGACAGTAATTAAAGGAAAGTAAATTCATAACATTACAATTATGAAAACGTGATTCAGCAAACTGAGCACATCTCTAATTTCATACAATGTAAAAAACCAAATCGTTAAAAAGATATTTAGCGTTATCAACACTCATTACAAGCGAATTCTTCTCTGCAACTGGAAACGAGTAACGATGTTCATGTAATACGTTATGAAATTGAAAAGAAATGTATTCTTTAAATCAGTGTTAGATTTAATAGGAGATAAAACGCATTCGTCGAAATTAATTTGCCGCGTAAGAGAAACAGAATATTTGATAAAATTAAATTCTTTTGTGTCAGCTATTAAAATATATCAGCGACGACAACAAGTCGGTTGGCCAACGGTCTCCGTAATTGTATTGTGTACTACAACGCGTTATTGCGTACACAAGGTCACCGTGTTACCATTCGCGTTCGGACGCTCGAGCAGGCAGGTAATAACGGCTCGTATTCGTCGTATTATTTCCCGAGACACGCTCATTCTTCACAATTGATTAGAAATCTGTCTGCGCGATTAATTAATTCTCGTAATTACCGTTTTGTGAATGTCCCGGGTTTATGGGGCTTTTCGAAGTTAGATATTTCGCGGGATTTATTCCTTTGAAGAACGAGAATTAGAGAATGAAATTAAAGGACAGAATTAAAAACCGTTTAGTGATATTTGCGACATATCTCTTTGATGATTATTGTATTATTATATATAAGATCGTATTTCTTATTGTTAGAATTATTTGTAGATTTAAGTGCGATTTGTTTATCACTTTCATCGAGATAACGCGAGATAATATGCTGCTTTGTACAGTATCTTGTGATTGATTTAAATAACGGAAAGCTGATTGTATACATCCTTCATTTATTACTGAATTGTGAGAAACGGAATATTTGATATTTTTACTTTATAATATGATATTTACTTTATAATATGATAAGTGGCTTTTCATTTAATGACATAAGTATATTATTCTGACATAAATACTATATTATTCTGTCTTTCTCGACATTCCGGTGATTAACAAAGATAGAACGACACAAGAGACGTTCTATCTTTGTTAGTCACCGGAATGTCGATTTGTGTCACCAAATAGAAAGCATCTAATGTATATTTTGTAGAATCGATTAACGCGAGGCCTTGGGTTGCGCTGTTTACGCAAAACTATTTCGTTATCATTTACACAACGAAACTCGAACCGGGCAGTACGCATCTCACGTTGAATTTTATCCTTCGAGAATCCATCGTGTATCAATGACAAGTATCAAGAGAAAACGCTTTCTGTGAATAATTAGTTATTACTTGTGTTTGCGCAATTAATTATCTATTAGAATTAATGACTCATTAATGTACCGAGACGATATATTCAAACAGACGTAATCTGTTTATCGATCTACCTATTGAAGTAGAAATCGAAACGATAAAAAGAGTATTATAAAGCGTTGTTTAATAGCGGATACTTTCCACACGAGAAAAAATCCAAAATCGAGATATAAGATGTCTTAACTCTTCTCGTAATGCGTAGGTACTCGGTTACCTATTTTAAATAGAAAATACTTTTATATTTTTGTACGAATTTCATTATGACGTCTTAAAAACTTCACCCTTCGAACAACAAAAAACAATTTTTTACAAGCTATCTTGTTTTCACTTTTAAATTTTTAGCGGAATCAACCTTGCGAAATAATAAAAATGTGAAAAATTATACATTGACAGAAAGGTTTTTCTTTTTTAGACATCTTTAAGTCTTATGTCTCGTATTTATACTCGTTTTGCATGATGTCTGAATTATTTCATTTAACACTGATTTTAAGCTCGTAACTTGAAAGTTTAACAATTTCAAAATGTGTATTTCGCTCATTACAGGATCAGAAACGTGGAGCATCACACGAAACCTGCATATTCGAACATTTCAACATGTGATATATCGTGATCGTATTTCTCATTAATATTTATGTTATTAATATTCGCGTATTTCGGGAGTGCAAAGTATCACGCGATCTTATTTCCGTTTTTGCATTTTTACGCGAGTGTTGTGAGTGCAACAAGGAACTTGAGAAAAGGAGGATGTACAGTTAAAGAGGGACGACGGTAGAGAAAGCAACTAATAAAGTGAGTATTTTATTATTTATTATTTTGCTTATTCCTCGCATGGAATTAATCCGTTAATCATATGATTTCCTTTCTGATTGTGCGTGTCAATTTTCATTACATCATTTGAATTGCGTCGAGGAAATTTTCTGATACATTTGATCATTATATGTTAAATCAGTTAAATATAATTTAATTAAATATAATTTAATATCTATTATAATTTCGGATAAGTAAATTGCAAGATACACTTATTAAAATTTCGTACACTAGTATATAT
>NW_017259548.1:624394-636074 GCF_001594045.1 Atta colombica | reverse complement strand
GCAGTCAAGAGTGGATACTTTCCGCATCCACATAGGCCCCTGAAGTCGTCCAAGTCCAAGGACCAGATCATTCCCCCTCCGAGATTCAACTTCTTTATTAGCTCAGCCTGAGAATGAGACAGATGATATATATATATATATATATATGTGTGTATGTATATGTATATTGTGGGACATTACATTTTCAAAAAAATATCGGCAAAAATCGATTAATAGGCAGGATTGATAAAAATCTTTAAACTGTTTAAAACATGTTTAATTGATGTTTAAACTGTACTATAAAAAACCATGTTTTAAGCATGGTTTTTTATGATAAGCTGTTTAAAGCATGTGTAAAACATTAAAAACATGTTTGAAAAAAAAAACACCATGTTTTATTCTTTAAAAAAAAACATCTCTTATCACACAACCCTGTTAATAAGCGAAAAGCGTGCGAGAGGCATTAGTGTGGAGTAACGTCGCGAGGCCGAGTACCGGTTGTAACGGTACGTTACTGTATTGTGCATTATCTATAAATTGCATTTCTCACTGTGTGTACATGCATAGAGCGCGTTTTTCTTTAGCCTTGAGAACACCGCGAGCCCGTTATGCACACGCGTGCTTATCTGCGTCTTAATCGCTATTACTGCCGGTATGAAAGTGCGAGTCCATAGTGAAAAGTATGACACGTTAATGACATAAGATCCTCGATTGGGCGGGGAGGTCGGGACTCAGGAAATTAACGCGCCGCAATTAATTTCGTTCTACGAAACTCAGGAATGCATTGTTTCGAAACCTTAACGGCATATCAAACAATTCTGTCTCTCTCAATATCGCGATTAAGAGGATGCAAGCGTAATTCACTTTGAGATCTCTGAGATATTGCGGTATTACTGGTATTTTCTCCCTCTCTTCTAGAGATTTCTTCTTAAAATGTAAATGAGAAAACTCATCGTTGCTTTTAATTTTCTAATTTTCATTTCAAATATTTTAGCAATTAATTGTAACACTTTGTCGAATAACTTTCTGATAGTCATTAGATGTATTTTAATGTTCTCTTGTTAGTAGTATGTATGTATTATACACGAAAAAATTCGTAAATTTGTTAATAAAAAATTTATTTTAACAGAAAATAAACGGAAAGTGAAAGTGTAATTAAAAAAATATGAAAGAAATATTACACGCAATTATTTTTATACAAAAATATGTGGAGTAATATTGAGAGTAAAATCAGTTCGGTCCGTTCAAAAATGCATTTATTTCAAAACAAAACGAACAGATCAATTAAAGTATTGTTCATCCTACTACTTTATCCCATCTCTCAGGCAATTTTCGAATTCCATCTCGAAAAAATGACTCGTCTTTGGAGGCGATCCAATTTTGGAGCCAATTTTCGATTTCTGCGAAAGAAATGAACTGGTGACTTGCTGCATCTTTCGAAATAACCAGTAATCAGAAGGAGCAATGTCCGGAGAATACGGCGGGTGCGGTAAAACATCCCATTTGAGCGTTTCCAAATATTTTTTTACTTTAGCGACATGAGGCCGAACATTGTCATGAAGAAGAATAACTTTATCATGTCTTTGCTCGTATTTCGACCGTTTTTCTCGCAATGCACGGCTCAAACGAATCAATTGTAGCCGATACCGATCGCCTGTAATGGAATTGCCAGATTTCAGTTCATAGTAAACAAGACCCTTTTGGTCCCATCAGATACAAAACATGATCTTCGAACCATGAATATTCGGCCGTGATGTTGATGTTGAGGTCGATGGCAACGATTGACCAGGCTTAGCGTATTAATTTTTCTTCTTGGGGTTGTCGTAGAATATCCACTTCTCATCTCCAGTCACAATCCGATGCAAAACCTTTTCTCTGTTATCTTTGAATCAGCTGTTCGCAAGAAAAATCACCTTTCAACGTCTCTCGATTTCAGTTCACAAAGCATCCAATTTCCTTGTTTTTGAATCATTCCCATCTCTTAATCGTACAGAAACGGTTTGTTGAGTTATCCAATGATTCTGCAAGCTCCTCTTGCGTTTGACTCTGATCTTTTTCGAGTAATGCCTCTAATTCTTTGTCTTCGAATTTTTTTTGGCTGTCCAGAGCGAGGCTTGTTTTCAACGCTGAAATCTCCATCCTTGAAACGTCGAAATCATTTCTACATGATTTATCAGTAGGAGCATTGTCATCATAAACTTCGACAAGCACTTCGATGGCTTCAGCCGCACTTTTCTTCCAATTAAAGCAGAAAATCAAAACCTCCCGCAAATGCTGCTTGGTTAACACAAAATTCGACATTTTAACACAGTAAAAATCAAGGTTTTTGTATGAAATTCAAAGCGATATAAACTGAATATTATTAGATCTCCTCTCTGAAACCAAAATCAGCTGTCACTGTGAACTATTCATAACAGCTGGAGCCATCTTTAGGGAAATGGACCGAACTAATTTGTACTCCCAATATTTGGAACTTCATTTAATTATTTTAAAATACACACATTTTTGAAAAGTAGATTTCATAGTTTTACGAAATTCTATAATTTATATAAACTAAAGTTAAAGATTACATTTTGTTCTATAAGATTACATTTTCTTGATTTTGTAAAAAATTTGTATTTTTTTCTACAACTTGACCGAGTTGCATTGTTTCCTGTTTAGACTTTTAATATTCCAGATTGAAAAAGGGGTACTTGCATCAATTTGTTAGACATAAATCTTTACCGAGAGCGAATTGCGTGTAAACATTGCGGGTGCGGAGAAAGTTGGCTTAAATAATAATGTATTCGTGGGTTTTTTTAAACAAATGCACTGTTGGCGGTTACGTCAGGGGTGCAGTCGCTCGAGGTGCGCGCACGTAATGCATCCGTGGAAGCGTGGGAGCCGCGGGCCGCCGAGTATAAGTGCGAGAGCGGCTTCCTCTCACGTCGTCGCAGCCACGCTTTATCTCGCCGTTTATAAATAAGGCGACCTCTCTCTTTCTCTCGATGGAGAAGAAGGAGGAGGAGGTACGCGTTGCTCAGTTCCGGCTTCCAGTCGCCCGAGTCTCTATTAATACTCGATCCCCTTAGTCTCTCCGTTTTCTCTCTCTCTCTCTTTCTCTTTCTCTCTCTCTCTTCTTTTCCTCCTCTTACTGTAAAGTCTCTCTTTCACCTCGTTCGTCGATCCGTTACTCAATCCTTCTGTCTTTCCGCCACTTCGCGCGCACGCTTCTTCCATTAGCAATTCCCAAGCAAATCGTACACTCCACGAGTCCATCCGTTCTGGATGAGATTCCGTGTTAGGATTTAGTTACTAAACGAAGGCATTTGGATATTAAAGGATGAGAAATTGTAATGGCTTCTCATTGTTCTCTATAACTCTGATTATTGCGAATCATAGATTATATATGTATAAAATCCTTTTTTAGTTCTCTCAAAGTTGAAAAATTTACATGATCTTTTTACAAATTATTGTATTAATAAAACAATGTAAAATTATTGTGTCATAATTTGGATGATTGAAAAAATGAAAAAATTACATGATCTCTTTTATGAACTATTAATAAAACAATGTAAAATTATTGTGTGTCGTAATTGGGATGATTGAAAATTTAAATAAATATTTATTTTCAAAGCTGCATTTCTGCAAAAGAAAACGCTATTAATTTGTCCAATTTTAATTAACGATTTATCTGTTTTCTATATTTATTTATGATGATATATTTTATATCCTCTTATTTATTTTTATTAATATTTTATAATATTAAGTTGATATAAAATAAAGAGAGAACATTCGATATCGTCCTTCCTGGATTCCTCCAGAAATTTTAGTTTGCGGTATACCGGTTTAGGTAAGCGCATAATCGGGTTTACGGTCCAACGCACGCACGCACGCACGCACGCACGCACGCACTCACGCACGTACGTACGTACGTACGTGGTCCCGCCGTATAGATAACACTGTTGTTCGACACCATTGTAACCAACAGGCATTTGCGTGAGGCAGGAATGTCCACGGTCACGTCTAATCACGGTTAATCGGTATTCTAATCACGCAGCCACAACCAAATCGAGATAATCGATCGCGGTCAACGCTGCGATCCCACGTTCGTGTACTCGAAGCAAACGCTTGAACAAAGCATCGTAACGTAATTAAGTGATTACGATTAGCTATGGCTGTCGAATAATTTTCTCCTCCTGTGATTCACGATATAAACAGTTGATAGCCATACCGTATGCTCGACAACCGGAAATGATTGTAAAAGAATTATAATTGATTATCTTTCATTTTTTAAATACACTGAGAGAAAAGTGTTTGATGTGACTATAAATTGCCTGGTAAAATATGATTAGAAGCTCTATTTTTAGATTATTAATGCTCTAATGTTACTTGTTAGCAATAATAATCATATGTATATTCTCTCGAACCTAAAGAAATTGTATTATAAATTATGATCATTTCAAATATTAATATAGTAAAATAAATATAAATGATAAATAAATTAAACATTTTTATTATTTATTTTGTTTAGTAAATTATAGTGACAAAATTATTTTTTAAATTCTCTTATTATTTTTTTAAATTCTCTATTTATGTAGTAATAATAATTAAAAAATGTGTTAAGAAAAAACTGAAGATTTTCAAGTAGTGTATATGTGATTATTATTAACAGTACAATTGACTATACTTCGACAAACATTTCCCGTAGTTTTATGAACATTAAATATGCATCTGGTTTTTATATTGTTCCATCATGACACAATTCTGAGAAATTTCCATTTAAAGTTGCAAAAAGGGCTATGCTATTTTTACATATTTTGTCATATTGTTTATGATGCCTGGGGAAATTTTATTGCAATCAAAATTAAGCATGTTAAGACTTTCAATCTACAAAGGAAATTTCTTTGTGCCGACTATGATTAATGAGATATTGATGGTTAAATATGGGATTTATTGGGCAAAAATGAATTAATCATTGATGATTTACCAAATTGCTTTCAATTATGTTTAATTAATCTTAAAGTACTACAATGCTACAAATTTGATGTCAAAATTAATGAATTTAAAATTATGAAAGATATCTATACATTTTGCAATAATCTAATCAGTTTTCAAATGATATCCGTCATATTTGTCATTTGTAACATTTGATTTAGATTCAACAGCCTAAAATCTTTTAAGTTTAAATAAATATAGTTCTAATTAAATCATTAATGACTTGGTTTACAACTTTTCTGTAACAGACTCCATATTTAACCAATTAAGATTATCTTATTAAGCATTGCCGACGTTAAAAGTCCTTTTAAAAGCTATATTAATGACATAATTACTTAATTTTGGTTACAATTCCAGTACGTTATATAATATCGCAATTATAATATGACAAAACATGTAAAAATAGTTCTTTTTTCCAAACAGACTTACTTTCTCAAAATTATGACGTGATGATGTATAATTTAGAAAATGCACATATTCATATATTCGGTATCTAAAAAAATTATAAAAAATATTTAGTTATTCTGGTTCGAGGAAAAGTAATTTTTTGTCGAACAGTGTTATATTTGCATGATTAAAATAATTAAAATATATAGTTGTCTAAAAAATGACTATAAATTATAATTAAATTATAATAATTTTGTTTTTCAATGTATAAAAATGTAAATGCTTTTCGACAGATTTGTTATTCGCATAATTTGCATCATTGCTTTTCTTTAACCGGCCTTTTACCGTTTTTAATCACAAATATTTATTTTTATTGTTTTTAATTAAATATGTTTCAATATCAATATTCAATGTATAAGGAATCAACCAATGAGATTAAATAATTAGTTTTTTATTTTTATGCAAAATGTCGATATATAACTTCTAATATTTTCCTATTATATCTACATCGTTATAGCTATATCGTAATATATATTGCATACTTAAACAAAAATGTATTTTTCTTAATTAGAGAAATTAAGAAAAAGTATATGTTATGTGTGAAAATGCTTATAATAATTATTTTGAAGTCAATAAAAATGTACACTAGTAGAGGTAATCAATTTAACAGTACGTGTTATATATATCATAGCTTTGAATTAGATAATATCGCTGACGCCACTTATCTCTAATCTTGAGCACTAAAGATCCTGCTACTTCTCACCACTTTACTCTAACATATTGAAGCAAGTACGTTACAGTAATACAATAGTGAAAGCGATTTCTATAACATTCTAAACGCATGTAAATCTTACAATTAGACAAATCGATGCATATCATTGACAAGACAACAATATCACTTGTAATATTCTAAAACGTGATTCTAGAACACGTTGCATGCACTTTTTTTTATTAATAGAAAAATTTTCGTTTATCTTAGTATGTCTGTGACAACGACGGGAATTTTCTTATCGCGTTAAGAGAAAGAATAAATCGCACGCAGCCCCGCAATCGTAACTTTGTCAGTAAATCACGATCGATTTATAGATTAGTAGAATGTCATTAGGCTAGCTCTTTCAAATTAACCTCTCCCCTGTTAAGGTCCCAAATCAATCTCGAATAGATAAAACGAATTATTCGAATTTTATTTGATAATATTTATTTCTTTGTGACGATAAAAATTATATATATTAATTTTCTTAACAAATTATAATATAATTATAATATAATTATAATATAGATATATATAAGTGAATAAAGTTAATTTTATAAATATAGACATGATGACTAATGATATGTTATGGATGTTTCATTGTTTCATTCGTAAAATTAAATGGAATTTCAGATACCTCGTTATAATATTCGAGTATAACATTCAACGCATTTCACTATATATAGATTAAATTATGATCATAAACCATTTTGTTTATTACCAATTGTTTATTAATTTTTCAAGCAGGCATTAATATGTTTGTTTTAAATGGTTAATAACATAACGAGCATTCGTTTATATGTAATTTAAAGAAGTCAAGTGTCGTAAACTCTTTATTACAATTACACGCATCACTAAAAATTAATTTTCTTAAGTATCTAAAGTACACCAGGGGGATAAAACCGCGTCGCAGACAAGCACGTACAAAATGTTTATGATAATTGCAAATTATGAGAGAATATGAGTATCAAGATAAAAAAACCGGCGGGAAATACAGTATCTCGCTTCTAAACACGTGTTAGATCACGTTGTTTTAAGAGTTTTCAGGAATGGTTCGCGCATTAATTTCAAGGGGTATGGAATAAAAAGTACATTAAAGATGATAAATTCTCATTAAAAATTTATAGCTGCTCTCATTTGTTCTAACGAAGAATTTCAAATAATGATCTGCTTACGTTTTAAAGCGAATTATTATTCGCTGTTATAATTTATTGTCACATTTATAATTTTATAATTTTAATATCATTTTGCTTGTCATCACGATCTGCAATTGTAAATATTACAGTTCTATCTATCAAATGCTATTAAGATTTAATGTCTTATGAATGTGTCATGGTTTTTGAATTTTAATAAGCAAATTATGCAAAGATTAAGAAAAGTAAATTAAATATATAGAAAGATTATGATGTATATATTAAATCTCTATTAATTTCTATTAATTACGACTTTTTCCCAGAGAAAAAATAATTAACCTCACAAACCATCAGAGTTTAATTACATTTGTAATCCAGAATCTAACTGGAATCGTATTACGAAAGTAACTTAATCTAATTTAACTTTTCACGAATATTTTACCGGGTTCCAAAGACATAGAGCTCGCACCTGAAAGGTATGCCGCGGTAATGGTGAAAGGCGAATAACACAAGTGTCTCCGAAGTCGCGTATAATTTCCGTTTAATAACAGTGGCAACCGCTGAAACTCGTTATTACAATTATTATAAATTTAACGCCCCATTTATTATCATTTATTTAGTTCGCCGTGTAATAGTCATCGGCGCGTAAAGAAGACAACTTTCTGTTATCTTCTCGATATTACATAATAAGACCGTTTGCACGGACCGTTAGTGGTTCATCAATAATCAAACAAATCTGTTGCGCTAAAAGCAGACCTGTCCAATTCCCGTGACAGCATTCGCGCGCGTGGAATTGCTCTTGTTACTGACGCTGCGAACAAGATCCTTATTTACATGCACTGTGAAATAGCATCGTGAATTCTCATTATACGTATCCGATAATCGTTTCCTGCCTTCTTTCTCTTGTATAACGGTTAGCCTATTTAGTATTTCATTTTATTATCGAGTTGTGACATATATTCGTTCGGCTATAGCACGATGTGGCGTCTTGCCGATATCTGAGAAAAAAGTTGTCCGTTATAAACAGGTTTTGCTGTATAGACATTTGTGAAATATTTATTCGGCAAGCAGAAAAATTTCGGATTAATCGTATTAGTACATTAGGATCGATTCTCTGATAAAACACTGAAGCATATTGATACCGCTTCATTGTGGCGGTTTTCAATTTTCTATACACGTCGGTTCTCTGTAAGTACTAAGCTCCAGCTGCTGCCAGGATTTGATATCGGCTAAATGGATACATTGTTCTAACCGTGGTTACAATATGAGAGCATTGGATATTTGATTATCCGAGATCAAACTTGGAAACTTTTAAACTTGTCACGTGAAAATCTTTGCCAGATGTTAACTTTCAATAATAGAATAAATTATAATAGAACTTTCCGTCAGTAACATCGATTATAATTGTATAGTTTGCAGCTTGTAATTTTCGTCCTTGTATTTTATGTATTTTTAGTCCTTAAGAATTATAATCAGGATAGTCGAGGACAATGCTTATCCTTGAATATGATTGAAAGGCTAACATATATTATGTATTTCGAAAAAGCACGGTTTAATAGAGAAGTAGATATCGAAAAAATTTATAACGATACAATTTTAATCAATTTTAAAACTGTCATGTCGTATAAATCGGGTAAAGAAGCGCGGTTTTATAATACTCGTCTTTAAAAGGTTACAGAATAGACGACAAATGATTTATCAAATATATCAGAATAAAAATTTAACATTATTCCTTCTAAAGATTCATTCTTTTTAATATGTTAACTTCTGAATATTTAACTTAAATCTGTCTTCTAGATCTTTTATTAAATTAAATCTTTATTAAATTATGTCGTCTTTCGTAAATGAAATTTGAGATATTTCGGGTCAAACATATGACATTTTGATATTTTCATCTTACGTTGAAGTCACAGGTCAAAGATTCGATGGCAAGCTAAAGATTATACCAAGGCAGGAAAATCGGAAGACGTTATTAATAGGCCTGATCGTACCGCGTGGGAACCGAATCACTGCTGGAACTAATTGTCACGGGTGTGTACGACTCACGATCGGTCAGGGTCGGTGAGCGCAGAAGTTCCGTCGCGACCGGAAGTCTCCGCGGGCTTTTCGACGATGTCGAGGAAACGAAGCACCGCGGTACAATGAATAATGCTATCGTGTCATCGGCACGTCCGTTTCACGATATCGCTCATGAGTCAGAAAGAGGCGGTCAGTGCGCGCTACAAAGATAAAGATCGAGAAGTGTTCAACCGCAGATATTAGCTTGACATTAGCGTATGTGAAAAAAGACTGATTTTGCAATTGTATGATCTGTAAGAAAGAAAAAATTCATAACGAATGATATATCTTGCTCTGTGACTGATGTCTAAATCCCTTCTTTTCTAATTTTTAAAAACATTTAAAAGTGGGATCTGAAATTGGAAAATTTTAGGAAAGTTTTATTGTAATTTTTATCGTTACATTATAGAGATTATTGCATTTTAATTAAGATTATATCAATTAAATTAGAGAAATATTACATTTTATAGATTTGTGATATTGACATATTTAAATAATATTGTAATATTCTTTTTGTCCTCTATATATAAAATTAATAATAATATATTATGTAAAGATATTACTATGATATGTATAATACTTGTTACATTTCTTTCCGGTTCGTAATTCTCGTGGTCAGAATAGCAAGTTCTTTTTATATAGGCGCTGGCAGTCGTTGCGACGGATAATTTGCCCGTTAAGAGCATTCTCGAATTAACTCGTGTTCCCTCTTACTTACAACGAGCTCGCGCGAAACTATTTTCGCTACGCCTCGGGTACGCGCGCAGGAAGCAGCAACGATTTCCACAAGATGACGTAATTTCGCGCAATGAGTCTGACAATGAGCGACGACGAAGCCAGCGCGAAAATTACGAAGAAGAGGAAGAAGGCGACGTCGACGACGAAGCGGAGAAGGAAGTGACGTGATGCAGAATCATGCGGACTTACCGGAAATAATCTCATCGGAAAATAACACGTCATCCATGCTGGCTTGCAAGGAGTATGACTACTATCTGATATATAGGAATGGAGTAAGACTCGTACACGAATGCAAGTGCGTGATGGTTTTTTTATTCCTTTTTTTCTAGCGACAACAGCTAATTTTTTATGCGACGAGCGTTTTAATGCGCCATTGGTCTTATTTAGATAATAGCGATATAAATAACCGTCAGCTTGACGATAATAAATGGTTTACTTAGCTATCATAAATTTGCTGTGAACTATTACTACCGCCTTTTAATTTTCGCGAGCTTTTTAAATAAAATAAAAGTACCGTGTCTCTTTTAAAACTATAGCAATTAATCAGAAAAACGTCGAACTATTATAATTTTATAAATATTTTCTTCTGTTAAATTTAAACAGCTAATACAAATGTTTGTGTGGAATACATTATATTATAGACTTTATTTGCTCTTTAAATTCTTTAGAGGGAAATCTTACTTTTAGAAATTGACAATTGAACTACTCTTTTTCAACACCGGCTCAATTGCCACCCTTTGTTACTCTTTAAAATTAGATTCCACTTCAAAGATTTTATCGAGTATAATATTAATAAGTTATTATTAATGAATAAACAGTTGAATAGTTAATCTAATATAATGCGGATCTAATCTTATGACAGTTACACTCGTCATCATTTATTATCATGGTAGATGTTATCATTGTGACTATCATTAAACACCGACGAGTCATCGGAGTTACTCAGCTTGCGGCCGTGCGACTCTGACCGACCTCCCCCTTTTTTTCCCTTCTTCTCGTGAATAGAATTCGAATGAAGAACTCGATTAACCTGCGTTCAAACTATTCCAGGAAGAAATTCCTGCGTACGGACGGAAGTCGGAATATCTTCGTTCGCGTGCGGCATCATCACGTTCGCCAGATACACGAAGCGACGTTTACTGAGAAATAAAACATCGCGTTTGTAAAGAATGATAATTAGAATCGCTATCACCTTTTTCCGTGTTTTAATTATTGGGTCAGATAAATGCAAATAAAATTCTTATAGTGAAAGCATATCTTACATTTGAACAATCATTAATCTTACCTATAAAATAATGGCTTATGATTATGACTTGGTTTATAGAAATAGATATCCAAAAAAATATCTTGTATCAAAATAATTTTCTAAAATTTTACATTTATACGCCAATTCTACGTTGATTTTAGATTTGAATTGCTGAGTAATATATATTCTGTAATAAGTATTCCGTATACTTTTCTGTTCGCACGTAACATTCTTCCTCTTCTTTTTATTTTCGCGTCTCTTGAAATAAGCGCGAACGAACGTCTCTCGAGACCCTTCCCTCGTTTTCTCATACTTGACGCAAGTTCGACGCTACCTCACTTTACCCCGACCGCCATCGCCTCCAACCGCCACCGCCCTCGCTATGTTCCCTAGAAAGAGGAGAACTCTGGA
>NW_017259548.1:615102-624294 GCF_001594045.1 Atta colombica | reverse complement strand
GGGGGGGGGGGGGGTGGGAAGGGCGGCCTCCCCGGCTGGGAGGCATTTCATTTCCTTGGCGACTTCCGGCAAACGCGACGCTTCCGCCATATCGGGGCCGACGCCGACGCCACCGTCGACGTCGAGTCTGTTCGTGTTCCTGCGCTCCCTGGTTCCGGTTCCGGTCTCCCCCGTCCGCGTCCACCCCCGCGGTGCCCATCGTCGTCTCGACTCGAGCTTCCACCCACGCCCCCGGGCGCACCGAGTCCTTCCGCTCCCTCTCTCCGACGTTCTCCTTTCGCTTCCGTTCGTACCGTCCCTGCACCCCTCGGCACCGTGCTTTTCCGCCACCCTCGCTGGTGGTGCTCTTCCTTCCACTCACTCCTTCCACAACTCGTCTGCGACACCCACTACGCCGTTAACGTTACCAGCACTATTACTATTAATAGTGTCACTGATGTGCTTGGATCGAAAACGTATCGTTTAAAATATGCTTATTTCAGTGGAAAAGAATTAAGCGATAACAACATGATAAACCAATCTGACAACTTTAACATTTTTTAGTAAATCTATTATTTATTCTGTTAATGTAATAAATATTAATTTGAGCTTAAAATTATGTAATTAATAATTGAATATTTAATAAGAAGTGATAGATAACTTGCTAGTTTTTTCAAGTTAAGACTACTTATAATTTTAATCAGAGTTGCCACAAAATTGGAAATCAGAGAATTTTGTAAAATTTTCTGGAAAATTAAAATTCTTGACTTTAAAGAATAATGAAAAAAAAAAAAAAAGAAAATATGCGTACATCGCATCTGCGCAGTTTTGGAATATTATCAACTTAATTAAATGCAAATGGTGTCAATATTAATGGTAATTCACATTGCTATGTTAAACTGCTCTTTCAACAAAATATTTGACGGTTTCCAAATCAGAACGGAACTACAAAAAAATTTCAGAATATTATTAAAAGAGATCAGGGAAAATCATGAAATTTTATTTGGAAATGAGAGAAAAGTTATGGAATTTCAGAATTTGTGGTAACTGCGTAAATCCTTGATTTTATAATATTGGAGTCATGTTAAACAGTTTTTTTTTCCACTTAATTTATATGGGCACATAATAATAAATAATTTATACTAAATTAATTATTTATTAACAATTAATAATTAATTAATTTATACAACAACAAACAACGAATTTTTTCAACAATTTTGACTTATTATTATATTATTTTTCAACATTATTATATATATCAGATCTCAAATAACGTCGATAGAATTAAATATTTTTAATGGATAACATCTTTAAATTTGATAAGCATTAATATAAAATCTAAAAGGGTTAATGTTACTGATACTAGCAAATAATGTTTATTGATTTGCATATATGTAATAACGGAATAGGACGTTGTTATTATAATTAAGTATATAAACCAAAATAACAACGATTTTTTTTTAATAACGAAATAAGGAAAAAAGTGTCGATTGTTCATAAAATTTTACGATGGATTATCACGACGTGTCTTTTCGAGATGGATCGATTGGGGATGGTAGGAGGAAGGGAAATCTTGATCAATATGCGACACGCGCGTCCGATTATTTCGAGATCCACTTAACTTCGCCAATGCCGACGCCGACGCCGGCGTTGACGAGAGCGCGGATATACTCACCTCCTGCTCCTCAGTTCTCCGGCGGTATTTCATGTAACGGGAGGAATTGGTATGCCCGCGCGTGTCGCGGGATTACGTATTCTCGATGAGAAACCGAGCGGTTCGTGCACTTACCCCGGATGTACGTGTACGCTGCGACACGCCGCGCCGCGAGGAACGAGCTTTAAGCACCTGTCGCGCGCGACGTTTTCTTGACTTCGCGATGCCAACGAACTCGCCGCGATACACCCGGAATATATTTCGCATTGGGAAAAGGGCGCTTCTTCCAAGTCGAGTTTACTTGCGACCTGGTGTCAATAGCCAGTGTCTTTCACAGGGAGAAGTTTTCTCACTGAAGACTAGAGAAAATGGATTATCGATGAAGTCACTCGCCTGTCTCATTTAAAAGTATACACATAATGTATTCCTTACCAAATATATGAGAATGAAAATAAGAATCATTAGGTAAAAATTGTTATGAAAGAATGTGATGAAAGAATGTTATCTATTTTTATAAGAAAATTATGATCAGAGAATATAATTAACTCTATAATTTGCATAGAAAAATAACACATAAAATGTATAAAATGATGGTATTTTATCTGATGTTTATATCTAACAAATAGATAGCCTGCTCATCTTAAAATATATTAAGGACATTGAAAATAATTATTTTTATATTAACACATTAACATCTTTATATTTTCTGATTATTTTTTTCATATATAAATATAAATTAATTTGTTCTTTTATATTGATTATATTACACGAGCGCATCTCAGAAATTAAAATATATAAAATATATTTGCTCTCTCAATTGCCTATCATTAATTTATATGTATTTGTTATATCTCGAGAGCTCAATTTATTTTATTTTATTTATTTAAAATATATTATATTGTATGTCTAATTATGCGTAAAAGAAGATATATAGCTTAAATTATATCAAGGAATACAAATAGTTTTGGATCGAAAAAGTAAATAAGATTCCTTCGTGATATGTAAGCGATTAAATTGCGTCGATTTTGCATACGCGAAGCGAATGGATGCAGAGAGAAATAAACAAGACAAACATGAATCTATCGCGGGAAAATCGTTGTTTTTTGTGAGAAAAGTCAGAGAAGTAATTATCAAAGACAAGCGCATGAGGAAGAATGGACGTGAAGGAACGCACGTGTGTCGCATTCACCCTCGGCGCGATGGGGGTAACCTTTCACACAGCCGGGATAATATATAAGTTCCAGGAAAGAGGAAAAGAACGAAGAACGTTTCTTCTCCAGAGCTTTGGCCCGTCTCTGGTTCCATAATGTCTTCTCTGTAATACGAGAGAGAGAGAGCACGAAATTGAGGCGTTTATATCCTACGATTAAGAAGTTTTGTAATATTGTATTTTTTGCGCCTCGCCTCGTCGATCTCTGTCAAAATGACGCTTGTGAAACATTACGGGGAAACCGCGAAGTCGCGCATTATGTCGACGTGCTTTTTTGCTAAACTTTCGCGCAACCATCGCAATCGTGATATTGTTACGTCGAATTCTAATACGCAATATTTCTACTACGCAATATTTTAGATTTGAAGTTAATAGATTCTTCAATGAATATTGAGTGAATTTTTCCTTCTGAAAAATATTTGAAATATCTAACTAAAACTGTAATGGGTTGGAATTCTAAAAAATGTCTTGTTTAAATTGTGTTTTTGCTATTAAAACGATTCACTTCAAAATTCTCACTTTAAATTCTCTGTATAAATATTTTATTTCGCGCTTTTCCAATTCAACTTGTTTTTTTTAAATCGACTCCCCATAGACTTCCTAAAACTCGTCGATAGGTAAAGTGAAACAGAGAGTTGTACATATTTACCTTGGAGACTCAGTAGTAGGTTGTCGCAGGTGCAAAGAAAGGAACCATCCTCGAGAGGAGGAAGCCTTTCAAAAATGTTAGGTGGGTTCTTCCGACCCTTTGTAGGATGGACATTGAACACGTTTAAATTCCAGATCGTTCAAACAGGTATTGCCCCTCGCATGGTCGAAACTGTGGAATTTCTCGATCGAAACACAATATGGTGATCACATCCTTGATCAGATTGCCATCACTCTTTTCATATGAAAGCTATCTTGTATTAAAAATAACCAAAAAAAACGACGCAGATATAATAAAAAAGTGATTTTTTTTTTATTAAAGTGTTTAATTTGCTTTTACGTCTATTTTTTATTATTAGATTAACAGGTAAAATAATACAAAACATAGAAACATTTTTATTCAAAATGTATAAAAATTGTGGATGTTTCTTTTAAATTATCTTGGTGATCGAATATAATTTCAGAAATCAAATATAGAACTATTGAAATTGAAAACTATTTTAAATAGTTTTCAATATTATAATATGAAAATTTTCAACAAATTAGTTTAATTTTTTTACAAAAAATCGGAAAATCTAATCTGCATATAACCATTCATCACTAGCATGTAATTTGCATTATTTAGAAAATATTTGTGAAAGAAAAGAAATAGTATATGACAATTGATCTTCACGCATTTATCAAGATAGTCGACTTTTGTCTAAGTCAAGATTTTTCTGTCATTGTGTTTATGATGTCACGCTTCGCTAGACGTAAAATAGATCATTAAATACAACATGATCGTTAGTTGAACTCGAGCCGGCTAGCGAGCACTAAAATCTGGAAAGTATTTTTCGGTGATTTACGAGCGATGCGTTATACGTGCCGACTTAGTTTCCGGGGGACGAAGAAAACTCCAAAATTTTATCCACGATACCGTGAACGACGTTACGTCTCGACGATTACTCTAACAGCAGTTAGAAAAGTTAACTGCTGATCGGTCGTGAGTGATAAACGAGCTTGTGAAATCTTAAGACAGCGGTTCGAAAAGAATTAGATTTTAATGCCACACACAGGGATCTTAGAAAACTTACGATCTGCATTTAAGTTTTATTCTATGATTGAATTATTGTTACAAAGAGCAAAAGCCAGGCCATATTTCTTATTTTAAATTGAATTCTTTTTTAATTGCATTGTCTATCTTCCTTTCTCAATTAATACTTTCTGCTATAATATTAGTTATTTGGAAATTATATTGGATACAATCAAAGAAAAACGTTTTCTACATTGTTTTTTTTTAATGCTTAAATTTACAAGAAGTCTTTGTAGAGAGAGGGGCGCGACTGGTGATTATTCTGGCGAGATAGTTTTGCACCCGACGAATTTCGGAAAAGTGGCATTAAATTTTATTCCGTCACGACGAACGCGACGATATGTCGCGCGAAGACAGGACATGGCGTAACAGCAAGTGTATCGACCCTAAAGTGCACAACCTGCGACACTCTAAGATCAGGGTGTTTTCTTCCACGGGGTCGCCCGTAAAAATGGAGGAACGTTCCCGACAAGAGAGGAGAGCAACGCAGCGGTATACGTCATCTGACACTCTTGCAGGTCCCCAGGGTAGGTTAAACGGTATCATCCCCATATGGAAGGGTCCGTACCACGTCATAAACCACACGGGGCACCATCTGCGCTCGTTTCAACGTCCCGCTACCGCCTTTTCCATGAACCTGTCCGCGTCCGTAAAATGCGTTGACGACAAAGCACCACGCATGATGCGACACGAATGCGTTCAGTAGCTTGCACACGCAGGACAGATTTATCATCATAAGTCTCAAAAAAATTTTATAGAAGAACGACATTGCGAGAGTAGGGGAAATATGTGATGTTTTATAACGACTATATTTGATAAATATGACAATTTAAAAAAAATTCGTTAAAATGTTTTTTCTCTGTCAAAATTTCATTTTATTTTAATGTTATTTGAATAACATTTTACGTATTTTGGCAGTTAATTTTGATGCTATAGAAGTACATTGAATATTAATTGTAGAAAATTTCGTTATTTATTTGCACGTACAGACATATGTGCAAAATTTTTAAGTTTTAAGTTACAAAATTTTTGTTACATTATCTCAGTTTTCGAAGAATGATATTTGTACGTAGAATCATATTACATGCTTCCCTGAACGGGCATGCATATGCGTCTTTGCGACAGTTAAACTCCAGGAGGTCCAGATATGTAGGCAGGACTGTGATACACATGGGACCTCCCTGCACGTTGGAAAAAGATCATACAAAAACCACAGTTTGTTTAAAGATCACTATTTCCTTTCAGGCACTTTACTCACTCACTTTTTTCCTCTAGCATAACTTTAGAACGTCTAGACGACACGATATATCGATTTTGCAGCCTTGTTTAATTCTTCGTTAAGATTCAATCATAGTATATGTAATGTAGGTGATCAATATTTAATGTACTTGACCTTTGAACATTAACTCCTTCAGATTCTGCGCACATTGTAATGTACATTAAAACAATTTGTTTTAACATGATTTCAATAAAATCAGATTTGAAGCAGGGATTATAAATTTATACATTACAGAAGAATGAAAATTATGCTGTATTAAGAAGAATATCATTAACCTACATTATTAAGAAATTAGATTTGCTTAAATACATTACGTCATGCAACTATTGCAGTTCAATTTAATTTCGTTATCTCTTTCTGAACGGGTCGCCAGACGACACTTGGCCTGATGACGAATGAATCCGTATTAGGCGAACATTACGAGATGCGTAACATTTCGAAGTAATTGACCGACGCCCGGTTTCCTGTCTGCGGTTGACAGGATCCGGCATGTCCTGAGTGTTTCAAACGTGACTCATGTTTCATGATCATGTCGCAATCGCGATCGCCATTACGACTGCAATATAACTGACGCCGATGCAGATGTTGACACGGCGCGGCGTCTCGTAAGACCCTGTTTATATGTCGCGCATAAGCGGATCGTGCGCTTTTGTCGTCAGATTTTATAGTGTCTAATTCACTGCGTTGGCACACTGCCCTGCCGCTTAATGCATATTTCGTTTCCAGAGAACGAATATGTTACGTTGCACCGTGATATTGCAGTATATTCACTCAATTGTAAATAAGAGAACTGAATAATAGGACAAAGATATAAGTATTTTTAATATACATTTAAATATTTTTATATTTCTTGCGGATAGAATAAAAGTTAAATTGTGCATTTAGAAGAATACGTCGAATATATAATCATTAAATTGCTAACCAATATTTATCTAATTAATTTTAATATAATTTTATATTAAAATAATTTTATTATAATAATTTTATATTTTGTTTAGCACGAGTATTTAAAAGTTAGGTACGCGTACAGAATACATATCGTCACGAAGCATAATTATATGTATATTGACATTTAATCTATTATATTGACAGTCAATTCCAGAATGTGGTATGATTTCTGTAATTAGCAAATATCGTGTTACTCTAGAGAGTAGTCTAATTGTCGACAGAGGTAAACATTATTTTCCATTAGAATCTCTCGGTGCGGATTGAATTGTGTGGAAACATTGCTATATATCTCGCGGACGAAACCTCGGTGACGGTGACGGGATAATGGCGAAACAGAGAGGAACACCGCGTTGGTTTTTCAGCGACCAGAAAGGGCGTAAGTCTGCCTCCGCCATGTGTTATACGACATGCGGAACGGGAGAGATGGTAAAAAAGCATCACAGCACGGCATGCAGGGGTAGAGAAGGCAAAATGGATCGAGGGTGTTGCGAGGGGTTGAATTATAAAGATGAAAGCCGTTGTCAATAGGGAGGTCCACTGCCACCCTTCTCTTTATCCTCTTTTGCACTCTCTACGGGACTGAGAGAGCGTTCTGTCTTCTTTCCCTGTCTCTCTTTTGCACAGTGCTCTCTTTTTTTTATTCTCTTCTCTTTTCCATTTCTCTTACGCGTCCGTTTCCACCAATAATAATACGACCCGTATCTCTCAAAACCGGCGCCGAAATCGTCGTTCCAATAGCGATGAGTTTTCAGATCTGTCTACTGTACTCTACAAGATAAGATACGCGCCGCAGTAATGAAGTACGGCAGCTGAAACTTTGCTGGTTCTAGCTTCGTTTTACCAGTTCTGGTTTCGCATAAATATGTCGAACAAAGTTCGAATAGCACATCGCTCGTCAATTACTTATTTTTCTGTTCTACACAGCGAACGTTTTTATCATGTGTTTATAGAATTTGTTCTAAAAATTGATATCTAAGCACAATTATGTATTCTATCAATTTCTTATAACTTCTATTTAAACCGTCAATCTTCTCTCTTTTGAATTATACAATACATAATGCGTTATTAAAGCGAATTAAATTCGATCAATCTCTTTTAGATCTAGTAAGCATTACGAAAGTAGTGGATTTACTTCGACGAATAAAAAAAATCAATTATTCATTCAACAAGCTTATTATGTTTCTCATACGAAATCACGAGGATCAAAAGAGAAATATCTAATGGATAACTTCTCATCTGATGAAATCATGCGATAATGAATTAAAGCGAAGAGCATCGTGAACAGGATATTGAAATAAGCATAATGCGTGTAACGCGATATTCGCACTTTGTAAGAGATCAACGAGATAGTTCTTTCCATGACTTTTCCATCGCACACGTTGATCCCGGCAATAGGTCGGGCTACAAAGACCGGTTCTTTCCGAGATGTTCGCGCGATCGTAGATCACAAGAGGATCTCGTTGAGATCGTCGCCATCGTTCTCCGACTACAAACGAATCTCGTTAGAGATCGTTGCCGCGAGGCCGAGTCTGTAATTCCTATCTGTAATTTCAGGGCCGTACTCGGCCATATGCTTTTCTCACGACTTTATATATATATATCCGACTTTGTTTTCCAATCTATATTCGGCTGGATATTTTTATGTTTTACTTTGAGAATTTAATTTCTACGATAAGTTATTAGGTAAAAATTTTATCATGTTGAAAAAATCGAAGTCGTATTTGTTCTCACAAATCAATTTTGAGTACGATAGTAATACGAAAAATCAGTAGTTATTTAGATTCTCCAACACTAAAAAAATTTATACGTGAAAAAAGAATAAATTCCGGATTAATCCCCTGTTTGATATGCGGATCAATGCCGGACGTCAATTTCGCGCGATTTATATTTTTTTTCGCCGATGCAACAATAGCTAACAGTCCCTTTGAGGGTGTGATGCACGCAAAAGGGAGGATGATCGAATCGGTCATTCGTTTCAACCCTTGACATCCTACTGACTCGGAAAACGAGACGCGCATCGCGAGACGGATCGGTTCGCGACGCGCGCCTCGAAAATCGCCGTGTAATTCCGATTGCCGGTTCGAAGCCGGCTTATGTTTTTCGACTCTAAAGGGGGAAGAAACGCCAGCTCGGTGGTAGCATTGTGGCGGCATTGTGCTGGTGATTATGCGTGTGCAACTCTGCCCGGGGATACGTGGGAGCGACCGGGTGCGAGCCGCGAATCCGTAACGAATTTATTTTGGTGACATTCACCCTATATGGGATATTGGCGAAATCGCTTGATCCGCGAGATTACAACGGAGTCAAAAGCGAATATTATTTTTTTACAAAGAATTATACACATAGATATCCACCATGAACATCGAATTAATGACTATAATCTTTTTCTATATATATATATA
>NW_017259548.1:603148-615060 GCF_001594045.1 Atta colombica | reverse complement strand
TATTTTTTTTTTTTTTCTATTAATATCAAGTATTAATTTTTGTATTCTTGCATTTCTATAGTTCTTGAATACATTATTATTTTAATAGTTGAAGTAATTTCGAACATATTTAGATATGTATTAAAATATAAATGTACGTCAAAACAAATAAATCATTAAATTAATTTATATAATCACTAAATTAATTAATAAGATATTTAAGTGGATCTCTGATATTTTTATTATATGATTAAAATTCCGAAATAGCAAAAAAAAAAAATAAAAATTCATTAAAATTTAATTAATTTTGCTGTTACACATTGATTTAGTAATTTTTCATCTGTTTTGATGAGCAATAAGTCTTGATATTAAATCACTCTAAAATGAGCATTAGCAATTTTTGTTGTAAAACAATCCCTGTATATTTTTGAGCAAAATGAAAAATTAAAAAATGTTTAAAGACATCTAATTTTAAATATTCATACATATTAAATGTACTGTTAAACAAAAAATATCACTAGCTTCGTCAATATTTAATTGCCCGAAAAGTCAAACGCACTATCGGAGAAAGAGTTCGATCTCTGAATCTCTCAGCAAAAGGAGTCTGACGAAGTTCGTTAAATGTGAGAGACGACTCGCGCTAAAAAGAGGGAGGAAGAAAAAAAAAAGAAAACGAGCGGCGGGTGAAATCCCGCGGGAGAGAATAATGACCCGTCGATCCGATCGACGATTATAAATTGCGGCACGCAGCTGGAACTATCGACGCCGTTGCTCGCGTACGGATGGACGAACGATGTATCGGTGTCTTGCCGGATCGATCGATCAGCTGACCATCATCATGGACCCGTCGATGTTTCTCCTCTGTTATTAGATAGACAAAGAATTTTGCATGAATATCATTTGGCGGATATGTGATGTTAGACAAAACGGATTCCAGAATGGACCAAAAATAATAACTTTAGTTCGCAAGAAATTAAATGTGGAATATTTTTCTTGCGTCGACTTCACAAATCCTATCAAAAAATTTTTTGCTAAAATTTTGTTCAATTATCAGACAATTTTATAATTAATTTTTGATTGTTTTTATTTCGCTTCTTTTCCGGTTTTTATTGAATTCAATACGAAAGAATAGGAGGATACGAGAATTTAATCGACTTAACGGAAAAAATAATTTACAATATAATAAAAAAGAATATGATTTTTTGTTATTATTAGTTCATTTTTATTTTTCAATAATAAATTACTTTTTAACGATCAGCGCGTGCTAAACGTTTTTTCTGCCATCCGCGGCGAACGTATACATATGTATAAGTGTCGATGATTGCATACAGAGCGCTTTTAGTAAATTGAGCGTTTGCGCGTCATTCGTGTTCGTGCGTACAAAAATCCGGCGAGGCCCCGTTAGCCTAATTAGCCGGTTGCATCTCGCGGCCAGAAAGATCGTCGCGTCGCGCCGCGCCGGCTCGAAAAGTGAGGAGGTGATTCGAGCGGAGTTGAGCGTGCGAAGAGGTCTCATTCGAAACAATTGCTGCCGGTCCATCAAGCTTCATCAGGGTGATTAGCGAACGACGTACCCCGCGGGTCGTCCCTTTAGATTAGCCACAGCAGTGTCCTCCCGCTCTCTCCCGGTCCCCTCCCTTCTCGTTTACCGGCCTCCGTCGTCTCCACCTTCTCTCCTCGCCTTCGTCTTCTTCTCGTTCTCATCTCGTGCGATCGTGCCGCTCGTTCCAGCCACCAATGAGCGTTGCATGTCGGTCAATGACACGCGCGAACATGCGGACAAAGTGGCACGTCGACGTCACGCAGAGGTTCCTTCTTCCATTCCTCTCTTTCCTCTCGTGACTCTTCCCTTTTTCTTCTTCTTCTTCTTCTTCTTCTGATATCATCGTTGTCTTTTTATCGTCCGAAGCGTGTTTAAATTAACGATAGGAATGAGAAGAGAGAGAAGAGGAAGCGTACATACGGAAATCATAGGCTACTCCTTCAACAGTCGTTAAAATCCGCATTACGATAAGATTGGTTTCATCAAGTATTACATCATTAGACATTCAACTGCTATTATCGCACCTATTCGTAACGCTGTGATAACTTTAACCGATATTTAATCGAAGCTTAAAGCTCACTGAGAGCTCTTGAGGAACTAAAATACTTTGTCGAAAAAGAATTGAGAGAGAGAGAGAGAGAGAGAGAGAGAGAGAGATTTCTTCCTAAAAAGAGATTTTTCATTAACATTTATAAGCATTTATTATTGCTTCTCAGAATAATAATCTATTATTGGAAGTAGTTTATAAAAACAAAAGCGCGTGATACACTTAATTTTCCTCGTTTCCTGAAATCATCTCAACTACAGTCTGTTTAAGTTAATAACTGCGATGCGATGGCAAGATCGAGAGGAAACGAAAGTATCTTCCGTATGCAACATTGTAAACTGTAATGCGTTCTTTATTTTTGCACTTCTTTATTAGTATGCCGCTCGTCTCGTCGCTATCATTATCCCGTTAATAATGTATTATCAAGACAGAAATATCCGTCTATATATTTTTTCTTTTTCATTTTGATTTCTAGTCGCTCCAGAAAATATTTAAAGACGAGCAATTATATCGTATTTACATAAATAAGATTACAGTAAAACTAAATTAAACGTTTTCGTAATAATATGTTTTATGCAGTCTACATATGGATACGTAGATAAATATTTTTGATTGCTATCTCCGCTATGATTATAGAAACGATGGGAAGGTAATGGTCGAAAGAAATGAAATGCATATATCTTCCTTAAAGCATTAAATATTCTATTGATTTTATTTAGTTATTGCCTTTTTGAAAAGTACATAAATCATTATTACTTATATTAAAATGATCTATTATATTAAAATTATCTTTTGAAACAGAATTTATATCTCTCTTAGTTTTAATCATCTTGTAATAAGTTGTGTGTGTGTGTGTGTGTGTGTGTGTGTGTGTGTGTGTGTGTGTGTGTGTGTGTGTGTGAAAAGTATTAAGAATTGTTTTAACATACAAGAATTGCATCTCTACAATATTTACAATAATTTCAAAGATACACCTTTTTAAAAATTCTTTTTAGCATTTTTTGAAATTGTTTTACTGATGAATTATTAAATTTTTTAATATATACTTGACATATTTTTTACTTTGTTAGTTATACCTAATCTCTTTTTTTTTATCTACACAAGATGCTTAAATTTCTGAAAAAATAAATTTTTTTTTTTTAAAAAGGATGATCATAGAATTTTTTTTAATATTAAAAGTTTGCAATTTATATATATGTTGTTATATATATGTTGTTATATATATGTTGTTTTTAAATTTTAAATCGTTTTAATAAAAAAAAGTTCTTATAGTTCGATATTGTTGAACAGTATTATTCAATAGAAATATATTCAATAGAAATAGAAGACATCGAAAGCTGAATCTCTTTGAAGAACCTAAATTAAATTTTATGAGTTCGAAGAGTTGGTTATTGATGTGGGAAAAATCGTGGTTAGGTCTCAGTGATAAGCTTCGTGACTAAATTACATGGAACTGATCGTATTCACTATATGTGTTATGTGATCTATTTATTATCTATCAACTGAGCGTTTCTACTTTCCTATTTTATTAGTGCGTGTCTCCTTTCATCTTATACTTATTACTTTTATCAGAATAGTTACGGCATGACCTTATTTCGTTGTTTTCTTAATCCATAGTTTCAAGAAATAGATGATTAATTAAAAAGAATAAAAATTGTTTACTATCAAAATATAATATATCTTATAAAAATATATATACATATATTTTTAATGCATGAAATTTTTTTTATGTAATAATTTCTATAAATATGTATGTAACATAGAATTACTACGATTGTATATACATAATTTGAGAAATTATCGCATATATGTGTGTGCGCACGCGCGCATCAGAGTTGAAATAAAAAACAGGTTAAATGTTTACAAACATAGTAAAAAACCATATTAAAAACATCGATTAAGCATGTTTTAAATATGTTTAATTGATGTTTTTAACATGTTTTTTTAACAATGTTTAAAGCATGTATAAAGCATTAAAAACATCTTTAAAAAAAAATACAACTTTGTGCTTTGTTCTAAAAAAAAACATCTTTTGCCAGTCTTGATGTCCATATTTTAATGAACAAATAATTTCTTTTTTAATATATGATTATAATATAACATAACATAATAATAATGTATTATAAAATATAATTAAAGAAATTATTTAATGGAAATTACCTGTTCAAGAAAATATAAAAAAGATTTCTACTTTTTAATGATATCCTCTTTTCCTAATATTCACAATAATATTTGTCACACGTCGTTCATAGCGAGGTTTTAACTGTCCATCGGACAGACATTATCAATGCATCCCGATCGATTTTCGTGGTTCGACAGTGTGACGTGGTCGCTATTTCTCGGCGGGAGCCCAGTTTCCTGGACCAATGACCACACGACGAAGGGGAACGGGGGACGACAAAAATCCGTGGGGTCTCTGCCGGCCGAGAGTAGTCCAACTACCCCTCCTGCAGGATAAGCCGAGATTGATTCGGTATTGCGAGTAAGAGGAGGGGGAACGACGAGCGGCACCCCCGAGGGACCGATCCCAGCTGCGCCAGGAATGACTAATACGCGAAACACTCTCGGGGTGCGTCCGCGTCTAGGGGTGGTAAACGAGAGATGCAGGGGGTGGATGCATCCGAACTCGTGATCGACAGTTAAAGCGGACTTAGTACCCTTTTCTCAATTTTTGTCGATGAAGTTCTAAACTCTATTTGAACAGACTAGTCTAGCGAAGTCATAATTTTTTCCGCATAACACTTGCAATTAATCTGTAAATGACACGTGCAGATGGGAATTCGCACTAGCAAAATTTCCAACTTGTGAATATTATTTATTATTTGAGAAAATTTGTTTTGCTTAACACGCAGCTTTGAATGAATAACGTTTTGTTTTTCGAAAATTTAATATTATTAATCTCGATTAGTTAAAAAATTTTGCATAGAAAAATATAGGTTTTACTTTAATTTTATTTTTAAGGGACGACATTTATTAATTGCATGATTAATTGCGAGAACTTTATTGGGAAAATCTGAATAGAAAAAAAATCTACAATAATAAAATATTCGTCTTAACAACATGATTCTATTATAAATGATAATACTTATTAATTTTTTTATTATTAGGTATACAATTTTGCTTCCGCCGTTTTTTTTTTCGAAATTCGATTCTTTATTGTAAAAAACTGGTTATACATTTATGATTCAAAGTTCAGCATTGTCCATCGCTGGCCACTACTTTCTCCCATCTTTCGGGTAGCGTACGAATCCCGCGTCGGGAAAAAACTGGTCATCTTGAGGCTATCCACGAATCGATCCAATTTTTTACTTCTTCATAAGACCGGAAGTGCTGGTCAGCCAGGCCGTGTGCTATTGATCGAAACAAGTGATAGTCAGAGGGAGCAACGTCTGGAGAATACGGCGGGTGGGGTAGGACTTCCCATTTCAACGTTTCCAAGTATGTCTTGACCACTTTCGCAACATGGGGTCGAGCATTGTCATGCTGCAAAATCACTTTATCGTGTCTCTCGTTGTATTGCGGCCGTTTGTCTTTCAATGCTCGGCTCAAACGCATCAATTGCGTTCGATACCGATCGCCTGTGATTGTTTCAGTCGGTTTTAACAGTTCATAATACACTATGCTGGTCCCACCAAATACAGAGCATGACCTTGGACGTCAAAATCACTGTTCTTGAAGCGTTAAAACCACTCACGACACGTTCTTTCACTAATAGCGGTCTAAGTATTTAAGAGCATTCGATGAGCCTCAGCCGCAGATTTCTTCATATTGAAGCAAAAAATTAAAACCTCCCGCAAATGACGAGAATTTGGTTCGTAAACTGACATTTTCAATCGAGAATAACTTTATGATGCAGACACAAATCGACTAATGTTTCTATGGGGTTATGTTGATAGATGCCCAAGTTTATTGTATGACGTCTATGATCTATTTATTTCGACCACCACTTATCGCTAAAGCCATCTATAGGAAAACGGCGGAAGCAAAGTTGTACACCTAATATATTGAGGATATCTTAAAAACAGGATACGTGTATTTCATCTATTAATATATATTTCACACGCAAATATTCTGGGTTGGCTATTTTGAGTTTCTGATTTATTTCTTGGAGTCTTATTCGATTACGTATTGTCTAATGTAAGAATTCCGTTGTAGAATATGCAAACGTTTTTATCTATAATTTTCTCCATTTGAATTCAAAATTATTCACAACGTAGCAGTTTATTGGCATCAACGCTGTCCGGTAATTCTGCTTGCGGCCTCTTCTCTAAGCGCCTAAGTGGCAAATGCCTCGGCAAGAAGAAAGATATCCCGATGTACGAGCGGGTGACGCGCCACCGAGCACGTCGGACTAAGTGGGAACGTCTCTCCGACCATTACTTCACCTCGTGCTCGAGCGGATTCTGACTCTACGGGTTAATTCGACGGGATTGCGGTGACGGGGAGGGGCGGTGAGGGCAATCAAATGACCGATTGACAGAGAAGAGAACCGAGATAGAGGGAACGTGTGCGTGCACACGAGAGAGGCGACGGTTTAGAGCGAACGCGGAGGAGAGAAGTAGAGAGAGGAGTTGCTCTCGAGATATGTGGGAGCCACTCGGTCTCTTCGTACACACAGATAGTTTCGAACAACTTTAATTGATTTTAGGGGGACGCGCGATCGTACCGTAGCGCGACAGTCGATCGTATTCGTTCTTGACCGTACGACTTACAAACGCGCGTTCGAACAGATCAACGAACATTTTCAGTTAGATAAAATCTGAATTAACTTTAGGAACAGAAAGATATTTGCGATTCGATAAAGTTTAACGAGATCGAAAATTATTAATCTTATATATATAATATTTTCTAAGATGATTATTTTATAGATTATATTTTAGTTTCACGGTAATCAAGCTTTTTGCGTTATCTTGTTAAATTTCCTAATTATTGTATACATCATGTGCAATTATTTTTCTGCTTATAGGAAGCACGAGCAGGTTTTATTTAAATATGATGAACGCGCGTTATTACCGACATGAGCTAAAGCTTCCGATTTCTCTAGAGACGCTGCGGAGCATTGAATGGACAGCGTTCGTAGGTTCAAAACTAGAACGGAAGCCGGTGCCCTATAGTTCTCCCCACAATCGATATGAGGCAACGCGGACCGGACTTCCATCCCCTGGAAACGAGGTCGTGCGGCTCCCAAAGGGTGACATAGGGAGAAAGAGACGGGGATGTCGAGAGGGGGGCCCGACGAAGGTTCGGCCGAGGGCTGAACTTGTTTGTCGGAAGCGTAGGTTCCCTGCTAATGCCCTGGTTAGTACTCCGGCTTCCTTTGTGCTACCCCACATATAGGCAATGGCATCGTCCACCCCTCCGGACCATGTCCCAGGTCGGTTTCATCCCCCGCGCGCGTTCAAACCATGTGGTGCACCCTTCCACGCGCAGCCACCATGGTAACACACCCCTGGGTCTATGCAATCTAAGTCCTGTCCACGCGTCCTATTTAAGCGGACCACGTGTCGAGGAATAAGGGAAAGAGAGAGGGAAAATCTCACGGAGAAATCGATTTTTCAAAATTTCCTCAGCGACGACATAGTGTATTAATTGTACGAAATGTTTATGGATTTTGGTAGATTTTTTTTTAATAAGGTGTTATACCAAATATAATTTTGTGTTTTTAAGAATCGCCCATCGTGTTAATAATTGTTTATCTAGAGTAATTAAATTTTCATTTGTCCACATGCACATACGTTATTATATACAAGGGAACAATTCACAATTTAAGATTAATTAATTCAATTTGTAGCTAGTGTTGAAGGCGAAACAATAATATTACCTCACTCATTACTCAGTAATGCTTCAGGAAAAAATAATAATTTTCACATACATACAGAAAAAGCTTATATTATTTATGAGATATATTTTAAGTGAAATTGATATTATCATAGTCATATTATTTTATATTCATTGTTTATATGTAATAGAGGAAAAGGGAAGAAAGATCTCATTTCAACATGCGTGCCGCGGTTTTCTGCAAGTTACGAAAGGATTTCTACCTTTCAGAGGTACGTCTTTCCTCGTTTCTGTTAGCCGTCCGATGCTTGTTTCATTGTTCATGAACGGGCCTTCACACCGACGCTCTGTGGCGCGGCGCTTTACATGCCGCGCACCGAGCCACTCTAAATGATGAGATTTTCGCCGGCGATCGAAAGAGCGACGGGGTGACGGGGAACATGAAGGGCCCCGAAAAAGGGAATAGGGGAGGGGCAGCCGCATTAAAGTATTGCTTCGTCCCGCTTTTGCCACGGCTTTTGCATCACTTTTACGGTCGTATGGAACAATGACGAATCCCTGACGTCATTGTGTCCTGGCAAAGTCTGAGGAAAAGCGCAGGAAAGAGAGGAAAATGTTGAAAGGAATTCAACAAGGGGGGCAAATGCGGAAGAGAGGAGGGCAAACGTCGCGAAGGGTTGTGAGCGGGCGAAAAGGGGGTATGCTGAAAGAGCATGGTGTATGCGTCGGGTGACGATCACTCGCCGCTGATTACACGGACCATTGTGCAAGGACAACAGCGTCGGTACACGTGGGAGAGTGAAATAGGATAGAGCAAGGAAAGGAAAGGAACGCGGTACTTTCGCGCGGCTTTTTGAATCGGAAGGGTAGTAAAGTATGCTGAAAGGGCATTGTCATCGTCGGCTTGATTAGACATGTGAGAAAATAGGATATACCTCGAGATATGAATCTCATTAATATAATTTACCTACATAATAATTTACTTACATTGAAAAAGAAAGTTTTCTAAATCTTAAATAATTTATTTCTTGAATAGTTCGAAATACATTTCTTTATTGTTTACCTGGAATTATTCAAAAAATGAATTATTTAGATTTAGAAAATATTTTTCAGTGTAATGAACTGATACAGTTGTGTCAATGTCTTAAAGTAGTGTTTTATATTTATTTCATTTACTAATAATATATTTACTTTGAAGTTTGCAACGTGCAATTTTTGTATGAATCTTTTTATGAATATAACATTTGTATTTCTTTCCCTCTTTTCTCACCTCATAAATTATCATATCTCCTCATAAATTATCGTATCTTTAAATCAAGAAAAAAAGTTAAGATAATTACAGAAATTAACTAGATATTTATTACTGTTATTATGGTATTTCTTAATGATATGTATTTAATTAAATAGGCAATAAATCTTCTAACTTACTACTAGTTAATACTAAATATTAAAGAGGTTTTATTATATATAAATAATTTTCGAATTTTTTATACTTCAGATTTATACAACTGTATAGACATATGCAAGTTAAACGCGAATAGGTTTGTTTTTCTATATTATTTAATTTTTACGGTAGCATCGCATGACTATTGCAATCGCGATCTTGACGGCGACATAACGTTAAAATAGTATTGATTGTTGAGCGATGGGAGGAAAATCAGATCCTTCATCGGATATCTTGATTGGAAGGGCGTGGTTTCCGGTATTTAGAGTGTTCTTCGATCCTCGACATACGTACGCACTTGCGTAACGACATGAAGAAGGAAAAGAAGGATGACAACTACAACGATGGCAACGATGACGTTTTTTTCGAGCGTGGGAACATTTACGATCATTACGTTACGCTCGAACTGGAATCGACTAATGTTAATTAGCTTTATCAGTCCAATAAATTTTATCTGACTATCGATAGATCAATAATCTCACGTCCTTCTCTTGTTTTAAGAAGTTAGGATTTCTGCGAAAAGTATTGATAAACATCAGATATTTTAAGACGCAAATATCAGAAAATAATTATGATAAAATTAAATTATATGTCGAATAATGTCGATTAATTTTATCGGTAAATTGGTATTATCAAAAAGCCACCTTAATTTTCGAAAATTAATGGAGCTTTCGCAAATAGATCATTTTGAGATTTAAGATAATTAGGGAAATAAATACAATTTTGAGACTAAATATAATAATTGATGGAATTAACTATTTTATTTTGACATTTTTAATTGGGATCGATTCATCTTGTTACATACAATAATATAGTAATACGTATTAATCATATTAGATTATTTTTAGCTATTCAATAATTTGTAGTGGC
The DNA here is from genome assembly GCF_001594045.1 of Atta colombica. NCBI lineage: Eukaryota > Metazoa > Arthropoda > Insecta > Hymenoptera > Formicidae > Atta > Atta colombica. Next base: position 604,899 of record NW_017259548.1, on the reverse strand, counting down.
TTAGATTCAGTATACGACACACACATTATCAAATATAATTGATGTCTTCAAACTTTTATAAGTTTTGTTTTTTTAATTCTGCAAAAATAATTAAACTAAATTATAGGATATATTATAGTAATATAAAATCTGGCAAATACTGCGCTGGGATTTACACAGCAAAAATCAGAAAAAATAGAAGGAATGGAGGTAATTTTCTCTCAATTACTCTGTTACATGCCTGTATGTTATATTAGTATTGTGTTACGATTTCAGTTTCTTGCTGTTAATATTAATGAAATTATTGAGTTGAATCGATTACTGTGTTAAGTAGCGCCATAAATTACAATCTACATAAAATGATTACTGTAGGACGTGCAAAAAAACTTAGTGGTTATTTCGTGATACATGAGTGTAGAGGAAGTCGTAAAGTATTTTGTATAACAAAATACAAATACTTTGCTCTTGTATTCTTATTAATTTGTTGTCTTGTATATCCCATCTATTTGGGATAGCTTTACAAATTACGAATGACAAAACTAGAATTTCGCGCGGTCGAGGAGATGATCAATGCAAAGATGCTGAATTTATTGCTGAAAGCATGAAATTTGAGAAAGCAGTTTATATTGATCATCTTGCCATTTCTGAGCGTACGAAATTTTAGTCCTGTCGTAATTTTTATACTCTCCTTATTTGAAAATTATCTTAGCCTCAACATTTTTTGTATTAGACTTTTCGTCTTAAAATGTTACAAAGAATCTGTCTTTAAAATATTCATCGTTAGTTTTGAGATACTCTGTATGTATATAATTTTCTTACACACAGTAATAGCACATTTTAATTTGCAAATAATCTTGCGGAATATCTACTTAAAAGTGAAAAAACAAATCGATATAAATATATTTGATTAAAATGACTACATAATTATCGTTTCTATTTTCAAATGTTATTTGTACATTTGTGTATTCGCTATTTAGTAAATTAAAAAAACTTGATTATTTATAATATGTTTTATATAAAGCACGAAAGAGAGAGAGAGAGAAAGAGAGAGCGAGGAAAGAAAAATGTTTTATCTAAACAACATGTCATTCTTAGAACGACTGCTTGCGGATTAGTCCATAATATTAGCTACGATATCAGATATCGATCATCTGGAGCTACTGCTAAAACGAACGGTATACTCGTACATCAAACGTCGCAGCCATTCGCAAAACCAGTCGCGAAGAAACCGGAAGCGAGTACAATTCTTATATGGAAACGCCTCGTTCCAACGCGGCCGGGTAGGTAGAACAGGTAAAACGGGTGGGGCTTCCGCTGCGAGAGATCGTCGAGATCGAGATCGATCGCATCGATCATGCGCTAGTGGCAAGAAACACCCCGATAATCAACTATCTCCGATGACGCAAGTATCGGTGTTGCCTGTTTTTCTATCATTGATTGACGTTGCCCTTCTTATTTCCCGATCGGGTGGAATTGTTACGCAGTGAACGCCGTTTGTAATCCAATTAAGAAAACGCGAATTGCATGTGTATGACATAACAGAACTACTTTCATTACGTAAACGCGCGTCTTCATTTCCGCGCTCGTGTGGGTAAGCGCGATGGGATTCGCGAGGGAGAGCGGAACCGAATATGTTATTCTCTTCGATACGTTTCGCGATATCAAGTGGATGATAAGTCTTTTGTTATATATGCGAGTCAGTTACTTTCGTCGATTACGAGATCGTTCTTGTGGCAATACGATCCGTGTAACGCATCGCGCAATACGTAATC
>NW_017259548.1:592287-603048 GCF_001594045.1 Atta colombica | reverse complement strand
GTGTGTGTGTGTGTGTGTGTGTGTGTAGTTATTGTATATATATATATATATTTTTTTTTTTTCACTTTGTCTGAAATAGGAAGAACTTTAGTAACGCTTATACATTTTTTTAATTGGTAATATGAGATACCGTAATTCGATTTCTAATACATTACCGAATTATACACTTAATCAATAATATTAGGCGCACAGGCAACATGAAACACTCAATTTCTAAGGAGAATCAGCAAGACCTCGAGGTTCTTCGTCTCCTGGGGAAAAGATTCGATATCGCGTAACGGCTTCCTCCAACCAGGTGCCACTTCCTTGTTCTCGGAGAATCTCGTATAAATACACCTGCATGCAGGTGAACGCGAACGGAGAAGTCATCGGGGAAAAGAAGGTGCGTCCGCCGTTATTATTTCGATATCATTAAAGATGAAAAGATACCAAAGTGCGATCAATGATGACAAAATTCGCACGTCTTTTGCATTCTGGAAATCATACAAAATTTAAAGCGATTTATAGATTAATATGAGTTTTATTGCATATGTCTATACAAATATCCAAGTGTGAATTCAAAAGTTCGTGCCGATTACACAAAATTTTTATGTAAATTTACGATGTAATTTTACTCAAATTATATTATTCGATAGAACAAAGTTTCAGCTTTAAAAATCTGTTTATTTTAAATTGCATAATGATTTTTAACGAAGTTATGTGGAATCAAAATCAAAATATTTTTTTTTTATTTAAATCCGTGATAACTTACTAATAAAAAAATCTTAGGAACATTTTTAAAAACCGATTTTATAGAGAAATCTTTAAGTTTTCACGTTGGAAAATGAAAATTTTTTGCAATTTTTTTTCTAATACGTGGACTACAAAGCAAGAAGAAAATTTTTTATTTTGTTCAAGTAGTAGTTTTTATCTGTAAAAATAAACAAATTCACAGAAAAAATATAATGATCTTGCGAAAGTAGAAATTTTAAGCATTTAAATCCTTTTTTTTTAATTAAAATTTCATTTATTTTTAACGAAGTTGCAGCTGCTTAAATTTTAAATAATAAATCGGGAATTTTTACATTTACCCAATAGATTAACAAATTATAAAGGACGTTCGTGAGCTGATGGATGTATAACCGGGAAGAGAAATTCTACATGAAAAAATAAATCGAAAATATCGTTGAATACATGTGCACTTAAATTATGTCTCGACTTAATGGACTTCGTTGTAGACTATTGTCTCTGTTCATATTTGTATTTACATATTTGTAATATTGTACTAGGTATCTAATTTAGAATACACAATAAAACAGGATATTCACATACGATAAATTTTATTCACATACGATAAATTTTATTACTTTATAAATTATTGAAAATATTGTCCATTCTGTCGAATGTACAATTCGAAGTAAATTAAAATAGAATAACATTTTTCATATGAGATTTTATTTTCGAAAAAATCAATTTTAAATATTTGCCGCGAATTAACGGATTTAATTGATAAATTAAAGCATCAGAACACTTTAGGAAACGTTCATAAAAACTTATTTCCAAGGACAGAAAATGTATATTTTATTTCGCTATTCTATTAATGCATGTGTATCATGCATGTGTTTGGCGCAGATTTTTATAATTTTTTGGATCACATACTTACACATACAATATTATATGATTTTATCTCCTTTAAATTTGAAGCGAAAGTGTACATATAGCATTTCTCCCTCTCATTTTCTATATATTATCGTCTTTTTATTATTAACCGTACCGTGTCATTTCGTTTCGCCGCATTAGAATTTCGCCCGTTCAAGTGTAAGCTGCGTTGTTAGTCGCGAGGTGAAGCGATAATGCTATTTTGCCGATAAAGGAGCGCGTCGGTATTGCCTTACGAGGCGAATGTGGCGATGTACCGTACACACGTTTAGGTCGATCAGCAGAAGCGCATAGGAATCCGGGAAGCGGGACCCTGGAGGCCCCGGTGTCCCTCATATCCGCGCCACGGCATCCCGTGACCGTGAGGGTTGGCGGAGGAGGGCACCGGGTACCGTTCTGTCCCCGGGAACCTTGGTTCACCGGGTCGGTTCTCCCGGTGCCTTTGGCTTCCCCCCGGCAAAAAGCTATTCGTCACCACCGTCTCTCGTCGCCATCGTTCCCGCGAACCATCATCCTCGCTTCGACCGACGTTCGAGCGGATTTTGCCCCTGAAGGCGCGCCGACGCGCTTCTCACCCGTTCTTTCTGATCCCTCTGTGAGGAGGAGACTCGTGTAGCACGAACGATTATGAATTCGTAATGAGAACGTGAGAAGAGTACGGATGAATTGCTGTTAAGGCTCATCCTACTTGAACGCGGCGGCATCGGTTGTTAACTACTGTACTTGTGTGCGACTTGTTATCATACATGTGCACTTTTTACGAGTTGTAATACATTATTCACGTAATATCTTTTCCGATATTATAAAAGGATGCATATTATTTTAAAAGTATAATTTAAATATACGTTTCTTCGAAACATAAAAGTGCAACAAAAATTAAAGTAAGATTAAAAGTGTCCTGCATATGAATTTATATTCACAATTTAACTTCGCAATGTAATAACTTGGCTACAAGATCTTGGCATCTTGGCAAGGTGGTTTAAAGTAGATATTAATTTTAAGTAATTAAGTTTTATATACTTTTATATTGTTTATTTGCACATATAAAGTTTATTTGTATCTCTGTTTATTATTTTAATTAATTTAATTCTTTTCAACTTGCTTCTCTTGTAAAATGCACATATTTCTACTTTGATTATTCAAAAAATTGTGATCTTCGAAAGGAATTCTGTATACTTATCTTAAGTCGATCCGGATCAGGAAACGTGAGATATTCAACGAAAAAGAATTCTCTCGTAGGTGGTGGAACTAATGGCGACGATCGCGACTCGAAAGCCTTCCGAGGATCAGGGGAACGCGGGTCCCCGGGTCATTCCAACGGTGTTTCCTCACCTCTTCATGGTAGGACCGTTCGATTCCTATGCTCGGTGAAAGCAACGTATTCCCCGTAATGACTTCCCCGGTCGGCGCGGTAACTATACCGTCCACCCGGTGGAGTAATGTCTGGTAACACTAGTAGTGGTTACTAGCAATCGTCGTTACGGGACTCCAGACGTATGTACCGGCGTGCTACCGAAAGAAGGATTTCTTGTATCTCACCTCACCTCGCTTCGTCTCACCTTGCCTCGCTTCGCCGTGATCATCGCGTATACTTTATTTGCCTTCAGCTTCCGCGAATTCTCTCGCGACCGAACTGCGACTATCTGAAACCGTGGGAGTCGTTATAAAGATTTGTAGGACATATGATCAAGAGTTCCGTTAATTACTCGTAACGTAATTACTCGTCCAGTAAAGAATAATTCATCATATTAATAATGATCCTGAAAAGATTTTCTCAGAAACAAAATCTATGAATTTGAAAATAAAATTTCTTCTTCTTTTACTAAAATTCATATGTGAAAAAAAGAGGAATTGTATCAACAAAATTAAAGAAGCGAAAAAATATTTTGTGGAGTTATATTACGAATAAGAATAGAATGAATTCCTAACTACGTGGAAATATCGTTAATTACACTTACGCGCCGGTATAGATTTTATAGAATATCGATGATCAATAGTCATTTTTACCGCAGTATCGATTATCTAAAAACGGCAGCTGGACGATATTAAAATTGCAGAGAAATCAAGACGCGTCGTAAACCGTGAAGATTATTAGTCGACAAAAATTGAGCAGTACTTTAAATGATCTGCGCGACTGAAATACGTTGGCTAGACCGATAAATGTAGAATATTTTTGCAAGTACGGAGATGTCATTCGTCATGCACTTAATATAGCATCTTAATTTTATAAAACCCGTCAGTATTTGAAATACCAAACATATCAAATATCCTATTTTCTTAACTCTTTAAGTTGGTCTAATTAAATAGAAAACAAATTGATTCAGCTGATATAAAATTTATAATATAATTAAAATTAAATTTTTTAATATAGACAAGTTAATTAATTGAAAGTCAATAAATTAATATGAATATGAACATGTAGGCATATCGTTAGATATTCCTTTTTTGTAAATATAAAACATTGTAAATTATATTCTTGTTATTATATAATGTTTTTTCTTCGTTAATTGCTATTTTTTTAATTTTATATTAAAGAAAAAGTATTGTTAAGAACTGTTGCTAAAGTATTTAAAAATTTAGCTAGCTACAAATCTGAAAATAATTTTGTTGGAGTCCAACTAACTACATAAAATACTCAAACTTGATGAACAATATTGCAAAAAATTTTGATTCTAGTGATTAGCTTGAACGTTCTATATAATTATTTTTACGATCCAATGAAATGATTTTCAGATGTAACTAAATTCTTAAATATTTCAGCAAAATTGTTCTCTCCGTATACAACGAACAAATTTCCTCTCGACTTCTTTTCGCGAAAAACATAGTTATCCCATAACGATATAAGATTAACGTAAATCGATCGTCTCACTAGAAGAGAAATAATCACGCGAGAACGACGGCGAGCGGCGTCTTACCGGAAGTGGCCGCTACTCGATCCACCTCGTAGTACTTGGGAGGGACCACCACCTCCATCACATCACCTCCATCTCAGAGAGACGGAAACAACCGAGGACGAGCGTGTAGCTTTTTACGCGAGCAAGAGTGACGAAGAGACCAGAGATCCGACGAAGTGAGGAGAGGGCACCGGTATACCGAGAGAACCTGGACGAGAGTTGTGGGGGGGCCACGCGTGATCGAGTTACCTGGACGAAGTGGCGTGGCACAGGTGAGGTGAGGTTGGTGCATGGACTGCGGGACAAAGAACCGCAAGAAATACCGATACCACCTTACTCTCCGGCCCGTAAAGTCGTTGTCGCGCTCGAAAATCGGGCGTTTTCGAAGAGACACGCTCGCTAAAGTTATAGAAATTTTTAACTTCTCACAAATTAACACCTCGATTTATTACATTTACAAAAAAATGTACGAATTTATTATGATTTTAAATTACAGAGATTTAAAATGAACGTAAGTTTAATTGCCGATTAACTCGATAATTATAATATAAGTAATAATTTTTATCTATTTAATAAACATGTTATTGATATTAATAGTGATATAATAAGAGTCAAGTTAAGAGTTAAGTTAAAAAATTTTATCTATCTAGAATACATTTAATATGAAATTTGCAGCGTTATCAACGTTGAATTTAATTTCTGTTTTAAGAGAAGAGAAGATATTCGCGCCCGGTATCTAAGTTTTAATTTCATTTTCTAAAAATTGAAAAATCGATGTAATTAAGATATTTTTTAATAGCTATAAATGTCTACGATGTTACAAACGTTCGTGCCGAGATTGCGAGCGCGCCTTTATGAGTCCGCTGACACGCGAGCCGACGAAGACACCGATACATCGAAACGTTGATACCCCGATGCGTTCCCTCATCCTTCCTTCTGTGGTTTACATATCGGAGGGATAACCCTATATCGTATCGCGACCATTATATTGCAAAACCTTCACCTTACCACGATTCAGTGAAACATTATTCTTCGAGAGCTAACAATTCTCGGCGCGATGGAATTTCGAAATATGAGATCAAAGTTTGGTTAAATATCTCAATATTTTTATACCTTTTCCTGCAACACTCCGACTTCCTCCAAATAAAAATCTTCTTAAACGAGACGTCTCTACATTTTTTTTATTTTTAATATTTTATTAAGCGTTAAATTAAAATTTCGTGGAAATAAGATTCGTTTATAATTAATTAAAGAAATAAATGTTTAATGATTCAGATTCTAGATCGACTCTCTTTCTCTCTCTCTCTCTCTCTCTCTCTCTCTCTCTCTCTCTCTCTCTCTCTCTCTTTCTCTCTCTCTATTTTCGAGCGAAAATAAGAATAAGATTTTTTGTATTGTCTGGGCGATGGAAAGTCAAATGTTCTTTAACTTTTTATTTCTGAACAACGCGGAAGCTATCAATGTTTGACGTTATCGTTAAGGAAAGACTCGGATTAGTTGAAGAATCTTATTACACGCGTCATGTGTATGTGCGCGGATATGGCTATTTTGTACGAGCGGTGTCTACGTTCCGTTATCGTGCTCGGGCTCTCATCGCGTTCTTGGCGCGTTTTTCGTCAAACAGCCCAAGGCGGCGGCTCCTCGTTACCGATTCCGCGTACCCTGTACCCGAGCGCCGATCTCTCGATTTCTCGTTGCGCGCCTTCTCCTTGTTACGGGATCGCATGTACATGATGTACTTTGTTGCACCGTGTCCTTCTTGTCACGGCGCCGACAAAGGACCCTTCAATTTTCCCCCAATCACGTAGGAAATTCTCTCACCGCTCGCCCGTCTCGCTTATATCTCTCATTGTACCGGGTGCGTCTTTTGTATCGGATACAATTATCGGTTGCATAAAGTCCCTATACACGCGATAAAGCCTTTCTTCTTTCAGACGCCCCGGAGAAGTCCTCCAACAAGATCCTCGTTGTTTCTTTTCGTGCCTCCTCACTTTGCGAATTTTAGGCGACGTACGCACCCTCCCCTCCCCCTCCTCGCTTCCTTCTTCACGTTTTTTCGTGACACGCATTGTGCCGGCCAGAGGAATTCATGCCTGTCGCGAGAGACGATAAGTATCACATGTCAAGCGAACGTCCTGACTCAGGATCATTAGGGCTACAAAGATACTTTAATCCTCGCGCGGATGAGCGCGTTATTGCACGAAACGTTGCTGGGCGCACTTGAGGCCTTTTAAGAAATCTCTTGTTTTACAGCAACTACTAGTTCGTATCTATATTACATAGTTACACTGAAAATTTCTATAGATTTTACATGCAGAAGTAATATACATAGTTCAGATTTTTTTTTTAAATAAATAGAAATATCGTCTTTGAATATATTAGAGGAGAAGGTGATATTATTAGAGCTCTATATATAAAAGAGTCTCGCAAAGATCAGTCAGTTTGCAGACTAATAATTACATTAAAGAACTATTAAGCACTTATTGGATGATAGACTATCGGATCAAAAATGGCGATTAAAATAATCAATAGGAATTTTGTCGATATGCGGCTTAGATAAAACGATTGCGTTATACTCTTTTATTAAGTTGTGTTATGACCAGATATCATGACCATAATATCCTCGATAATACCTTAATATTTTTGCTATTAAGCGAATTCTACTGATTACTTATTGAATTATTTGTTCAGTAGTTCTCCTCCGTTACGTTATGTCGCTAATATGCCAATATATAATACAATAATCAGCATTTATTATAAGGTATTTCTATTTTCAAGGAGTTTGAAATGTTTTTAAGATACATTTTAACATTTAATTACACATGTATGCGAAAGAAGTTATCTATATACGTATATACATTTGCAATAATTTTGTAACCAAATACTGTTTTTTTTAGACAAAACCAATTTTTTAAAATTTATTTTTATTGAAAGTCACATTGTTACTTCTATTTCTTTTTTAAGCTATAATGTAATATCATCATATTTTTATAAATATAATATTCTAAGTGATAAACTAATGTTTCTGACTAGTCTAGAATTGATTAAACAATATTTTGACAAATATAATCGTTAAGTTTTTAATTTAAGTTATTGATTATTAACAAGTTATTGTATGTAAATGTAAATAGGGTGTCATACTATCTCCTCTTAATTCTATTTGATTTTTATAAATATATAAAAGATTTTCTTTTTTGTAACTAAATGTAAGAATTAAGGAGATTAATTAATTTTAAAATCTTAAAATTTTATCTTTCAAAATTTTAAACATCTTTTTTACACTTTATTTCATTCTTTATATTTAATTCTGATCCTCGTTCTAAGAGAGACTAACATCCATTATGCAGTCTGGATTGTTGCTCTCGCTATCGTCTCGCGGAGATAATCTACGCAAATCGAAATAACCAACGGTTTAAAACAAGCTCGCAGAGCCGGTGGCAGAAGGCAATGCTGTTCGAGGGCATAGAGCGAAGGAACGAGAGTAAATTCAGCGGGTGGGAGAGGCGAGAAAAGAAGTATAATGAGAGAGCAGAGAAGTGGGATGAGGGAGGAAAGAGAGGCACAGAGTCGCAAATTGTCTGAATTAACGAGCACGGATAGGGTCGTACGGGGGTCACGTGGCGATGAAACTTGACATAAGCGTCGCGCGTTCGATCGTCGATCGGATCACATCGCGTGCGTCAAATTTCTGTCATCGTCGCGAGGCGACGTCGCAACAGCACGAGGATGCACGTGGCTCCACCGATTTCGCGGAGCCACTGAACCGCGCCGGGCTGGTCAAAACTTTCGCGGTTATCTCTAAATTGGCGCAAACCGAGTCAAAATGATCTCAATTAGAGAGTTCGGTCTCGCGAACAGGCCCGACAAATCTTCCTCCCTCTTCGTCGACTCGGACGCAGTATGCCGAGCTCGAAAGAGGTCGTCGCGTAATTGGGCGAGAAGTTATTTTCAAGCGGGTGCTCGCTCGACCGATGTTCGCTAGAACGATGAAACAAGAGAGAGGAAAAGAGAGAACGAGATGGAAAAGTGAGTTTCCATCGCATCGACGAAGTTTATTTCGGCTCGGCGGATTATCGAATATGGACGTCAGGTTGTGTGAATTATGAAATTACATCTCTGTGGCACTTCCAGCGATCTAAAATATATGGTTATATCGTTATATACTCTGCCTTATATCTAGATATTTTTTTGTGTCGATATGTACATAATAATGTAACTAAAATTAATTTTTTATATCATTATCAATTTCTTTTATTTTCTGTCTCATTTGAATATTATTAACTTATGAAGTTTATAATTGATATTTAAACTTTAATTTATTTATTTATCAATAAATGTAATATTAATTTATTATTTATATTAAATATCATAAATAACATTTAAATGTTATCCCATAACCAAAATACGTTTATTAATTAAAAATTATCGAATAATGTTGTTGAATAATTACAGCAATGTTTTTTAATTACATACCGAGAACTGATTGAATCAATTAATTTATTATTTGGATATAAACAAACAAATCTTTGGTTGTTGCAATAAAATAATTTAGTTGAAGCAAAACATTTCGTTACATTTTACTGTTATTAGAACCAAGTAAAATATTACAATAAGCAAACTTTTTGTTTCAACTAAATTATTTTATTGCATCCATAAAGGATTTATTTGTTCATTTAAATAAGAGATTAGTTAATTCAACTAAATAGGATTTTCAGTGTACAAATCAAGTGGAGAATTATGAAGCATTAAAAAAGCCGATATAGAGATCAAGCTTTCGGCTCGACTCCGTTTAGGAAGTAGGCTAACTCCCCTAATTGCAGTTAATTGCTCATTCGTTGGCACTCGCTTGCTCGCGATCAGTAGAGTCTACGCAGGGCTACCCGATGCTTATATAATGACTTCTCAACCAATATCTCCAAACACAATCTCGCATCACAAAATATTCAAATTTGATAGAAATAATAATTTACAAGATTTCAGGCACTTACACTATCCCTCTCTCACTTTTTCGAATTATATTAGAGATTACATCGAGATTACAAACTCGCTTTTTTTGTAAATCTTCATGGAATTTTCATGTGGATTGATGAAGTCTATCGGCGATTCGACATTCAGGATTTGGTATTTTCACTTCAGCGGAAGTAGATTTGTGTAGCGAGATATTAATGAAGTGTGAAATGCAGATTGCATTGTTTAATCGAAAATACGGATGCAAATGGAATGTGGTTTTAATTCAATTTAAACTCATTGAATATAAATTACATCAGCCATTCCGTAAAATCGATTTTTTAATCTCGTACAATGATAATAAAATACAATTAATTAAATAATAATAAATAGAACGTACTTTAGATTTTTTTTTATTATATATGTAGGTATATGTAGGTAAAATAAATTCTTTGCGATGTGTGAAATAAATCTTTATTTCTTTTGGAAGAGATGAAAAATTTTTAAAGAATAAATTGTAGTTTTATATAATAAACGTTTCCCCGTTTTAATATTTTGAGATTTACAACGCTCGACCGCGGAATGCGGACTGACGGCGCCACAACTCTGGTTAAATCGCGGGCCTTCATTGATTTTCGTCTCTCCGAGAGGGTACTGGGGGTGTTAAAGCGCTACAGGCAGTTTTAGAAGCCGGAAGCAAGTTCTAGCCAACCCGGAAATTGCCTCCGCACGGCGGCCTCTGGCGCGAGAGATAACCTTTGGAAAACCTCTCACCTCCTCGTTCCTTCGTCCTACCTGTCTTCCTCTTTCCCTCTCTTCATCTTTCTCTCTGCTCGACGGGTACACAGATAAGGTGCATCCCCACGGATGTTCTAAGTTTCAAACGATTTGTGTGGAGATGATGTGATGGAAACTTCGCTTAACGAAATAAATTTGGAATATCTGCTGCCATGAGCAATTTCTTCGTGAAAATAGCTGGTATTTTTTTCGTATTTCTATGTTTAGACTAACATTTAATATATAAAATGGGCTTAGTGTAAACAAGATCTCAGACGAATCAATTAATAATGCAACTTTTATTAAAGATGATGTGACAGATGATAAAGATGATAAAGAAGCAAGACAGTATGTCATTTATCTTAAAAATAAAGCATTTTTAATTGCGGAATTTAATCAAATTTCTTAAAGAACTAAAAAAGTATATATTTCAGATACATTAATATTTAATTAAATAAGAACAATTCGATCAAAGCGGATCTTAATACTTAAATATAACATTAAT
>NW_017259548.1:589498-592187 GCF_001594045.1 Atta colombica | reverse complement strand
ATATAATAAATTATATTTCTCTCATATTATATTCTCTCTTGAAAAGAAAACAAGGAATGTGCACATATAAGTTTAAATCGCTCTTATTATCAAGAATTAAACCAGATTGGTCAATCGGGCCGCAACCAATCGTTCTCGGGTTAATCATAACTTTGGCACGGCAATTCATCGAATTAAACTCTCGTTATTCGTGCGAGAAGAGTTCTCACTTCATATACCTCTGTCTTTCCATCACTCCTTTGCTCTTTCGATTTCTATCCTTACATCGCTCCCCGACCTCTTCTTCAAGGGTTACTCTTCCAAGAATCGCAGTCGTTATCGAAAATAAAGTAGATTTGATCGAGCGGACCTCGTATCTTGAACGAGGAAGGTGTGCCTGCACGAGATTTGCTTTGCTTTTTCCACGATTACTTTTTTCTGAATGGAGGAATTACACTGCCAAAATGACATGGTGAGAGCGAACGCGCGATAATTCCATACAGCAAATAATTTTACACAAAATAATCTCGACAAAAAAGCTAAAAATTTTTATAAAACTGACATTTACATTATTAAATTTATACAATATATTTGGAAAAATTGTTCAGTACCGATGAAGAAACAACGACAAATATTTAAAGACAAGCAATTATTACACGAATTTGTTAATTTAATTTTTTTATAACTTTGTAATTGTTGAGCTTTTTAAAAATGATTCTCAGTTAATGCGAGTAGTTTTTGGAATAAGGGGTTTGTTGGTCGGAATGCGAAGATTAAGAAACGAGTGAAGGTTGGAAGATAGAGAAAAGAGCCATTGTCGAGAGAGTTTTCAATCGCCCTCCGGTCCTTGGTCGTTCGCCAGGGATGCCGGAAATTGAGCAGAGTCCCTCACGCTTCCTACTTCCGCATACGTCATCGATTCACCCCCATCCCCCGTGCTACAGCCCCCAACTTTCTCGTTCCACCTTTCTGCCACTCTCTCTCAGATACCTCCGGAGTTTGGATCCCTCCCCTCTCGTTGACGACCCCCCGCGTCCCTCTCATTTTCGTCGCCGGAACGAAAGCTTTGGCAGCAACCGTCGGAACTTGGCAGGGATCGATAATCATGGCGACGGCGCCGTGTTCCTGTCGGATTTTCACCTCCTAAGCTCGCCGCCGCTCGTTTGCACGCAAACACCCCCAACATGCTATCTCCCCTACTCTCTTTTTCCTTCATCTCCTCCCCGGGTCTCCCAAGTGCGGTTTATGGCAGCAAGAGTACGCGCGATCACCTACGTCGAAATAACAATGTGATTTTATCTGGAAAATCAACTCGTGAGGAAATCTTCGGATAAACATCGCTGATTTTGTCTTCGACTTTGTCGAGATTGAATAAGACTTCATTTAAATCCAATAATATCATATATACAATTAAATAAATTAGCAGCGAATGTTTTCTGTTTTTTTTTTGCAAAAGATTGTATTATCTTTTGCACATATCAAATTTATCTTTTTTATATACAAATATTAATAATAATCATTTTTAAATATAATTACGGTTGGTTTTATAGTGCTATGTCTTTTCTAGATTTTACATTAATAGCAATGAAGCTCTTGTAAAATGCGGAAATAAGGATTGTATACATTTATGAATGTAAAATAAATAATTGATTAATTTAACAATTCTGTGAATTAATTTTCTTTTGGAGGAATTATTTATAGCTTGTCGAGACGCGCACCAATTGCAGCGAGTAATGCATCCTACTGTAGGAAATAGCTTCAATAATATGATTGCAATAATATCTTATCACGTAACTCATTTCTTTTGCAATCGCCGTTACTGTGAACGAAAGAAATCGACCGCACGATGCGATCGATTGATCGCGAAATCGCGACCAATTCGCGCAAGAAATCCGTGCGCGTTCCACCGCGCGATACTTCCGGTATTTCCGCTTACGTCAAAGCCAGCTATATCTATGCTCCCTTTTTCACAAACATTTACACGAACACACACAAACACACACACACACACACACGCACACACACACACACACTCACACACACATACATATACGTAGTATATTGCCTCGGTTCATTTTCCACCGATGGCTCTCTTCCACCCTATTTCCATTTTCTCGGCTAACCTTCTTCCGGGTGCCACCCTATCCGTCACGATCACTCAAACCACCTGCTTTCCCCTGACTCTGTACATATTCGTATTTCTGTTTGTATATATATATGTGTGTGTGTGTGTGTGTGTGTGTGTGTGTGTGTGTGTGTGTGTGTGTGTGTGTGTGTTTGAAATGTGCACGTCGTCATACAATAGCGCGCAAATCTGCTTCAATAAAGGCAACACGAAATCCTCAGAATATCACGGCGGGTTAAATTGAACACCTCTCCTAACATAGCTACAATTACATGACCTACTTTAAGCGACACGCAGACAAAAATTGAAGTCATAGCGATAAAATGTTTAAGCGATAAAAAAAATATTTGGAAAATTGTTTCCTGTATTTTCAAACTGTAATTTAAAATATGTAAAACTTGTATCGAAAAAAAAGTCAATCTAAAATAATCAAAATATCTACAGGATGAGTAAATGAATTATTTTGTATGTCATGCCACATTTACTTACAAAAAAAGATGCTTTATTTTTATGTGAAATCAGTATTATTTTTAATTTCTTCATATTGAAATTTTTTTCTCAATTTTAATGTCGTGAATATATTAA
>NW_017259548.1:576032-589398 GCF_001594045.1 Atta colombica | reverse complement strand
AGAGAGAGAGAGAGAGAGAGAGAGAGAGAGAGAGAGAGAGAGAGAGAGAGAGCGTAATTGCATTTTCTCAAGCGCTGAAAACAATACGTAATTAACAACAAAAATATAAAGAATATTGAGAACCAAATAAAGAAATAATAATAATAAAAAAATAATAAAAATAAAAACAGAAAAATAATGGAAAATAACGACAGTAAGAGACAATATTGAATATATTTTAGGACTGTACATGTGAATACACAGCTAATAACGAATAAATGCCTTCAAGCTAGATCTTAGGTACTTAAATAATTCAATATGAATTTATATACTACCTATGTAGTCATTTAAATTGCATATTGAATTGAAATTACTACACAGATAGTACATAAATTCACATTGAATTATTCAAGTACCTAAGATCTAGCTTGACCGTTAAAGGCGTTAATTCCTTATTAGTTAGTACTAAAAGTCTTGTACCATATAATATCATACAAAAAATACCATAACACATAAATTAATTAAAATTAATAAAAATGAGAAGAAAGAGAGAGGGAGAGAGAAAGAGAGAGAAAGGGTAATATAACCTTGCTGACTATTTCTTATGCTCTTACGAAACTTCTCGTAATTCCATTCCATATCCCACGCCAATGGCAATGTGCTTGTGCTCGTTTGCACGCGCTTCGATCCGCGATTGCTCCCACATACACACGAGACGAGTAATCGATAATA
This sequence comes from Atta colombica, assembly GCF_001594045.1. Lineage (NCBI taxonomy): Eukaryota > Metazoa > Arthropoda > Insecta > Hymenoptera > Formicidae > Atta > Atta colombica. The sequence goes on along the minus strand of NW_017259548.1, from coordinate 588,687 downwards.
AGTTAATGGCCACGTTCGTGAAGCATACGGCGAATGTCGGAGCTATCCAATCGTACCGATGACAACTTCCGGTCGCCGTAACGACCATCCGACACGCGATAGCGATCGTGGGGACTCGCAGCTCTCAGCGAGAGATCGCCAGATTACCAGGACGAGTGATCGGTTGCTCCTGGCGATGCCGGATCTTGAAGTAACTGACTGGATGCTGCGTCAAGTTTTATATATGTTACACAGATTATAAACTCTAGAGAAATAGATCCAATCAATCCTGTTGCGTTCGCTTAACAACTTGTTACATGCATAGTTGCCGACTGGTAAAAAAAATATCTCCGGCTCGCTCTTTTAAAAATTATATTTCATAAAAATTACATTAAAATATAAAAAAATTACGTAAATATTTGAATGAAAAAATTGAACATTAAAAACTTTGCGATATTTGAATATCATAACTGTGGGAAATATATAAAAAGGATACAACATCATAACTTATAAATTATTTTATTAAAAATAATTTGCTTTTGTTTAATGATATAAATATAGTATTTGAAAAACATATGCAGTTTCAATGAACATAGTATTAATTCTGCTTGTACATTCCTGATATTTATCTAGTATCAAAGTATTGTAAATATTCTCAAGAGCGCACATCTGGCGATCCACTTTCTGTCAGGTGGCTTCCTCGTCGGTTTCTTCCTACCGTTCGGGATTACCAAAAGTGGTTATGCGCGAGCGCAACGCTGCTGGAAGACAAGAAAGAAGAAGAAGAAGAAGAAACGGAGGCCGGAGCATGGAAGCAAGAAGGAGAAAACGAGCTATAGAAGAGTGGAGGACGTTCCGTTATCGTTCACCTCCGCATAACCGTACCTCTGTAACGGAGGGCGCGATCCCAGATCACCTCGTGTCTCTTCACCAGGAGGAAGGCCAGGTCATCTAGCCGTAACCAGTGCGGTCCAATCGTCTTTGCTTTTTTCGCTGCTGTCTGCCAATTCTCTTTGTCTCTCTTTCTTTCTTTCTCTTATTTCCTCTCATTTTCTCTCGAGCCAAGTGAATCGATTAAGAGCCGTAATAGCCAGACGCACATCTTGATCGTGTGCATTTCTCGACATGCCAGAGAAAGAGGGAGAAAGATGAGGAGGACCGCATTCTCGATGATCACATTTTCCGGATCCCCGGAATACCTTCGGGGCCGACCGATCTCTTTCGCGCAAGGCGTTCCTTTCACGTGAACAACACTTCTGTGTACGGATTACGGTACGTGTGATATTTCAATCGCCAATCCCTCGGACTTGTTTTCATTGATCGTAGTACTTGCCGGAACTTTGTGCAATGATTCGGAACGATTCGAATTATCGAACGAAAGAATGTTTTACTTCCGTATGCGCACTTAATGAGAATTCCTCTTAATTTCCTACAATTTCGGCATTTTTTAACTGTTTCGATCGATAGCAAGTACCTTTGACATCGTATTGATGCTGTAGATATATTTCTCCTCAAGTAGATCCAATATTGAATATGTAAAATATCAAAAGAATAGCGATGTTTTATCTTGTTTGCTATAATTTTCACACTTTCAAGGTATTTTTAAAACAAAGAAATTGCATTTGTTATAGAATTTGAAAAATAAAGTAACGAAAAATGTTTCTTTTTTTAATTTAGTATCCGATTCTCACGGAGAAATGAAAAAAATTCTCGCGCGAAGAAATCTTTTTTCCAAAACATATTCTCTAAAATGTCTCAAATGACGATTTCTCTGAGCAATAAATGTCATCGCACTCGAGATAGACACTATTGTTTCCGGCGAGTTGTCGAATGTGGCGCGACACCCCCGCGATTACTTTTATGTCCGCATGTAACGGCTCTTCTCGTGACGTTCGTTTGGCTTCCGGGACAAGCAAGGGTCGCCGAAGACCCGGAAGTTCGTCCAACTCGGCGCATTAACCGGCCTCTCGTCTCCTTCTTCTCTCCCTTTCTGCACGACGAACGAAGGCATTATGGCGCCTTTTAGGCCTTCGGGAATCCGACGGCCTCTAGCACCCGGAAGTGGACGAGAAAACGATCCATAATACCAGACTTGGTTCGCTCGTAACCCGAACGTTAAGGAATTTACCGCCGAAATTATTCTCAACCCGCAATTACGTCCGAGCAAACCGTTTTTGGACTGTACTTCATCTGCTTCTGTGTGCGCGTGTGTACTTCTACCGATCGTGTTTTAACTTCCCGAGGCCCTGCGTATCATGCACGATACATTAGGCGAAGTAATCGTTCTTCGAATACATTAAAGCACGGGATTGATATCTATGACGTGTTCATAGACTCTCATTCTTATATTTAAAACTGTCTTAAATAGTCTTAAGATGTCATAAGTCAATCAGAGGACTGCCTTAAACATTACTTAAGACAGTCTTAAAATAAGAATGAAACTATGAATACCGTCATATAACGCTAAAAATGATCTCATTTTTAGACCCTTTTTAGACGTCTCTCTTGAATCTTTACGTTTGTTTTTGGAAAAAAGTCATTAAGAATTAATATTTGCAAGAATTGAGTAAAAAATAACGATTATAAATTCATAAAACAATTAGTATATATGAAATAAATACTGATTTAAAGAGAGCAGATACGTTATTAAATATTAGATCAGATATGAATTTTGATTTAAATATCGAACATTCAGTATAAAATTTTTAGTGTTTTGTGCAATTACTCGATATGTTTTTTAGCTTTAAAAAATTCAGGAAGCAACTGAAAGCTCTTTATTACAGCGGCGACTGTTTAAATCGCGCTTCAATATATCCTTCTTCTCACTTGTAAATCCAGTCTTAAAAGGCAATATGCTTCGTAAAAAATACAATAATTGTCTAAAGACAACGACGCTTTATTTCTGACGTGACACATATAGATTTTGTCAAATAACCTTCTGCAAACACGACCTCTTTATCGGGCGTAGAACCGTATCACAAAGTTGATTTATATAAATCTTCGAAGTCGAAGGTTTTTCGACTTATTTTTGCTCACTTGATGAATTCGGTATAAATAAATCAATAGCGATATATAATCACTAGCGTTATGAGGCAATCCAATACAACTCGATCAGAGAGTTTTGAATATAAAAATCTTTAAAGCATCATCTTGCTCAATAGCTTCACATGATAAATAAATAAAACAATAATTAAGAACATATAAAATTTTTAAAATTATCTTATTATCTTCTTCTTACTTATAGATTTTTTGAAATGGATTTTTTATTAATAGAAACGCTAGACTATAGTGACTAGATTCTATTAATTCTTATAATTCTTAAGTGAATGAGAAAAATGATGGATACTTGCAAATAAAATTTAAGAGATTTTCTACAATAAGTTATTACCCTAAGCTGTAAGAAATTGATCAATCATAATCGATTATTCTTCTCACATTCGACTGTTGATCAATTTCTTATGACTTAAGATTTAAGACGTAGGTAATAGCTTATCTTTAGAAATAGATGTTTTGTTCGATTCGAAATATATTTTATTTAGAACTTTAATATGAAGTTTGCAAAAAAAGATGAGGTTTAATGAAATTTTTTACCGATTTAGTTATGTTTGCAGGATGATTAGAGTTATTATGGCACACAAAAAACTTAAATAGTAAAATATAAATAATAAGAAATCAACATGTTGGATTTGCTATTATTTACGTTATGACTTTACAGTCTCTATTATAATCAGCCAATTTGCTTTACTGTTAAGTTTTTGTTTTGTATCATAACCCTTAACGAATTTATATAAACAAAATTAAGGAAATATATTTTATGCCTTTTTTTTACAAATATTTCATTTTTTAAAATCTCGAATAATTAACACTTGATATTTTTATTAGATATTTCAAATCATCGTAAAATCCTTATACGTAAGAAAGTATTGATACTTGGTAACTTGTGTAGCCAATTTGCGGATAATTCCGCAAATTGATCTTGCGCGATCCGCGAGTCGAGAGGATCGAAGAAACCACGATGCTTCCGCGGCGGTGATCCAAGAAGTCGTAGTGTCGAAAGCCTGAAGAATCGGATTGGCTTACCTACTGGGAATCCCACCAATCGTAATGATTCCCGAAGACCTGGTCCCCGTCAGGAAAAATCTTTAAGGTCGCTCCGCAGGAACAGTTAGTCGATCCGGAAAGCCGTTATATCTCCCAATACCACTTGGCGGTGGCGAGCCTTCGTGCTTGCTTCGAGGAACTTTCCTCGCAGATGACCTTCGGTTCTCTGCGTGCGAACCAGTCTGCGACTAGGCGCAAAATTCCACATCGCTACCACTCAAATTTTCTCGCGTACCTACATACGTGTCAAGAATGTTCAACTACAATTCGCGGCTATTCAATAAAGTCGAAAGGCCGAAAAGTAGCAGGTTCGTATTCTGAGTTCAATCTCGGCGACGAATGGCTTGATGAATAGAAGAGAAAACCAAATTTAATATGATTGTGTAAGATACATATCTTTATCATATATATATTATAGTTATTCAAAACGTTGATTAAATATTGAAATATTCTTATCTTTTTTTTTTTTTTTAATATTGTTTAAAACCAATGAGCCACATTGATACATGCACAAGTTAGATGTCTTCTCGGAAGATAAGAAATAGTAATTGCTTTTCGGCCATAAAAGTTGCTTGCGGGCATCAGACCGGTCGTCTGATTTAGTTAGGAAGTCATTGATCCTGTCGATGAAGGACAACAGGAAATGAATTGAGATCCGCATCTACAATTTCTTAATACGTAAGCTGAAAAAATGTGGATATCGAGACGTGCATATATCTACTATTCTTGAAATGCTTTTTCTTTTTTCTTTTTTTTATACAAGAAAAAATAAGCCCAGGAAAGAAGTTGAGAGAATCCGTTGACCTTACTCGATGCAACTTTCAAATTCCACCAACGTCAGCAACGATCTCCTCGATATTTTTTTCTCGATATTCCCAGAGTATCGCGAAAGAGATACGTACCTATTATATAAATCTTTTACACAGAATTTTATTTTTACATTTATTTCCTTGAGGGAAATTCCTAATGTCCGTCTGGTTTGCTTTGGTAACATTAAAAACAGCAAAGATAAAAAATATCTCGATGCATCCGTAACGATATATTACGTTTATATTACGATTATATACGTTTTATACTTATTAACAATAGTGAAAATAAATGTAGATATCGCACAAATAAAATTTAATATACACTAGAGAAAAATAGGTAATAACAAGTTTTATGTTTTTTATGTTTCTTACATTACACATTTACGATTGTTTGTTTTTTATTATATTTATACATTTATAATTGTTGTCATCATGAATATTAACTGATGTTTAGAAATTGTGTTAATTTCTCGCTTTAAAATAACATTAATAAATGCAATCAATATAAAATATTTTCATATTCTCAACGTCACGTCTATTATAATAATTCTTTTCAGAAACTTTTAAATTAACTAAATTATAAGGAAATAAAACTAAAATAAACAATAATTATGTATTAGACGAGCGCAATTCAAAATCATAGAGAAAATAAAATTAGGAAGTGATATCATTTAGCGTGCAGAAAACATGTCAAAGAAATTCGGCTATGAGACATTGTTACACTATCATGACTTCATTATTATGTTTTGTCTGACGTGAATTCTAAGTGTTAATCGATTGCAAAATCGATAATCGTCATTACGTGATGCTATGTGCAACAATTCTTATCGCTTGTGTAGCTCTTCTTCTTTTGTATCGTCTTACATGGTGCATAAATATTTTCTTTTTGATGTGTATATCTCGATACATGTTAAAGAGTTGCATGTATTTTTAGATTGTTGAGCTTTATGAGAATTTGCGTCTTCAGCTACTTCTGACGCGTATTTCTTCTTTGCTTCCGTCAGCCGTATATGATCGGCTTAATTTCTAGATTATCCTTACCACTAACTTTATCATTAAATTTAATTAGTGTAATTTATTAGCGTAATTTTGTTAGCAAAACTTTCATTTGACAATATTAAAAATTTTATTACAATTTTATAATGTTTTCTATGCTTCCAAATTTATGCATTTTATCTTAGATTTATCTCATTGTCAGATTTAATTTACATCTTTGATCATAGAAATCGTTAACCAATTTTTCTCCATTGCAGATACAAAGTAATAAAGTTTTTAATAACCGATAAAGTAAAATTTTTTCTTATTTATAGAATCTGACGACTCTCTTAAAAATTATTAAATTATAAAAACTTTCCGTACATCTGCCATATATTCCGTATATAATAATGTGAAGAAATTACAGACAATTTCTACAAAATTATTTTGCAGCTTAGAAAATACGCGGTTTTTTTTTAAATATTTATGCTTATAGACATTATTAGGTAACAATTCTCGCGTATAAAAATATGAAATATATTATTATATGTAAGGGTAATCGTATAGTATTTCGTAATGTAGTCATATTTTTCTAGCACTTTCGTATTTATTTTTACTTCATTTATATTTATAAATCGAAATCTTATGAATAATTTTTTCATCTATTATTTCAATATTTTTATATGAGATCATTGTATTTGATAATATTAGAAAATATTGCATTTATAAAAATATATTAGGTGTACAACTTTGCTTCCGCCGTTTTCCTATAGATGGTTTTAGCGGTAAGTGGTGGTCGAAATAAATAGACGTCATACAATAAACTTGGGCATCTGTCAACATAATCCCATAGAAACATTAGTCGATTTGTGTCTGCATCATAAAGTTATTCTCGATTGAAAATGTCAGTTTACAAGCCAAATTCTCGTCATTTGCGGGAGGTTTTAATTTTTTGCTTCAATATGAAGAAATCTGCGGCTGAGACTCATCGAATGCTCTCAAATACTTATGGTGAGGCCGCTATTAGTGAAAGAACGTGTCATGAGTGGTTTCAATGCTTCAAGAACGGTGATTTTGACGTCCAAGGTCATTTTTTTATTTGGTGGGACCAGCTCGGCGTAGTGTATTATGAACTGTTAAAACCGACTGAAACAATCACAGGCGATCGGTATCGAACGCAATTGATGCGTTTGAGCCGAGCATTGAAAGACAAACGGCCGCAATACAACGAGAGACACGATAAAGTGATTTTGCAGCATGCTCGACCCCATGTTGCGAAAGTGATCAAGACATAAACTTGGAAACGTTGAAATGGGAAGTCCTACCCCACTCGTCGTATTCTCCAGACGTTGCTCCCTCTGACTATCACTTGTTTCGATAAATGGCACACGGCCTGGCTGACCAGCACTTCCGGTCTTATGAAGAAGTAAAAAATTGGATTGATTCGTGGATAGCCTCAAAAGATGACCAGTTTTTTCGACGCGGGATTCGTACGCTACCCGAAAGATGGGAGAAAGTAGTGGCCAGCGATGGACAATACTTTGAATCATAAATGTATAACCAGTTTTTTACAATAAAGCCTCGAATTTCGGAAAAAAAACGGCGGAAGCAAAGTTGTATTTCTAATATTTATATCTTTATTTATAAATTTTTTGCAAATTTTGTCTGACGAGCGATAATTTCTATATGATAGTACGTATTAGTGGTACATACAGTATTAGTGGTTTGTTGTCCACAATTAAAAAGATAACTTTTGCAATTTTAAAATGACTTTGCAGCTACGCAGATTCCGCGTGAGTCTGTTCGTTTAATTTGGTTATAACTTTTTAGAATTTTCTGCGTTTGAAATAAAAGAACTCGTTTCATATCTATATATTTAAAAAAAGATAACTTTTATAGTAGGGTAATATTTTAAAGATTTTATTTACAGATTTTTAGTAAGACCTCTTTAAAATGCCAAGTGAGCGTCAAATTATTAAATTGCTTGTTGTTGCAATATTATTATAGTAGTTCGATTGTATTCCTAAGTCCGAAAAACAATTCAAGCGATTTTTAGATTATCTAAATTAGATAAAGATAACTCTTATTTTTTCATGTACATTATTATGTAAATTTGATCTACGGAAAATGTTATCTATAGACTGGACCTTGTTGTTCAATTGTATTAATGCCGGGCAATTTCTTCACTTCCAGAGAACAGTTGCGGATAACCTTAGTCCTTATCCAGCAAATATCTCCATTATAATCGGGGAGATATCTTTTGTATCTCTATTATTGTATAATCAGGGAGATATCTTTTGTATCTCCATTATAATCGAGGAGATAATATATTTTGTAGAAATTGCCTGTAATTTCTTCACATTATTATGCAGATATACGGAAAGTTTTTATAATAATTTTTAAGAATCAGATTCTATAAATAAGAAAAAAATTTTACTTTATCGATTTACTAAAAATTTCATTGCTTTGTATCTGGAGAAAAATTGATTAACGATTTCTATGATCAAAGATGTAAATTAAATTTGACAATGAGATAAGGTTATTTAGAGATGAAAACACATAAGTCAAAACGCGCGCAAAGCCGTTGATGCAAAAAATCAAAATGGATAAGATTTCGGGAACTTCAAAGTGTTGATTACGATGTTTGAGCGACGCTCATCAATACTTTACAGTCCCCGAAAATTTAACTTACATTGAATTTTTTGTGTCAATCGCTTTGCGTTTTGGCTCCGCAGCTCAAATTGGACAGGACTGATCTAGACATTACACACTAGATCAAACAAATGACAAAGTGTAACAAATTCACTTGACGCGCCGTAATAGATAAACGGACAGACGTGCACAGATACAGCCAGTAGATAGGAGTACCTAGCATTATGTATGGCCAGTGAAGTACCTGTTACCGTGCGGCGCCGAGAGGCGCACTTCATCGGGCTTCGGGCGCCTCAGAGAAGTTCTTCACACTCTTCGGGCGTGGGAAGTTGCGTTGGCGTTACGTTACGTTACGACAATTGGCCCTAACGCGCTAGACGCCGAGCCAATTAAGAGAGGAGACCTCTCCTCTCGTCGATGACGCCACGCGGCAACGATCGAGAATGCCGGGTTGTCTCTTGCGGATACGCGAAGCAATCCTTTCACTTTCCTCCACGAGTCCGCACGCGAGAGTCGATAAGGCTTTACTGTCCTCACTGGAGGAAATTTCAACTGCTAACGGTTATCAATACATTACTCTCAGCAGGTTACTACGAAGGGTTCTTCAAGCTCCGGCTTTTGATCGCGTGAGCGATAGAAATTACGCCGATTATGTATCGAAAGGTTGTAGAATATATTTGTTATAACACGTACTCTTAGCACCGAGATACTACTATGTTTTCTGATCACGTTTTTCCTAAAATAATTAATCGAAAGCGTTTTTTTTTGTCTATGCCAAATTGCTACTTAGAATAAATGAAATGCATTTCACTTTTAAAAGAATGCAATGCATAACTTGGCACGCGATAAAATAATTTCATATACATGTGTTATTAAGATAGCACATGTACGTAAGTAAATACACGATAAATAGAGGCTAATAACTCTCTTCTCACAGTCGGAAGGAAGTCGCGGACAAGGCGCTATTTCACGTACACAGAGGTGAGGAAGGACAAGACGGGGATAAAATTCTGCAAAAATGGCGAAAAAGTTCTCCTAGGGAATTCCTTCCTGGTAGCCATCATCTCCCTCGGCCCTCGTTTCTTCCTGTAACGAGGAGAGGACGTGAGAGGAAGAGAACGGCGTCGACTGGGAGATGGTGGAGAAGGGCGGGCTTGCCTCGTGGGCGACTCTTGCGTTCCTAAACTGCATTCCAGCCTACGTTGCCACGTCTCATTTCACACACGTTCACGCAATACATACGCACGCAATGTACCTACGTACATACGTATATGTATACATGTACAAGTGACACACAGAGGATCGCAACCAGGAGCGACTTTCGGGTGGGGATGCTCGAGACTCCTCGTAAATATTCCGGCCAATATATCCCTCCCTCCTTTCTTCTTTCGCTCTCTTGTTCCGAACCTTTCTCGCGTCTCGCTTCTCTCCTTCCGTTTATCGTCTTGTTCTTTCTTTTTTACGTCGTCACGTCCGCGAAACTGCACCGTGAGTCGAGCCAATTTCGCGTCGTCGTCGCCCGACACAAGTGAATTCTGGGACGCTTTTGAGCGGAAAAATTTGGAGCGCGCGCGACGGAAATGTCTCCGCGGCCCATCTTCGAACGGTCTTACGAAAATCCTGTTGTCGTCGTCGTTACCGTCGTGTCGTTGCCACACGATCCGAAAACCTTGTGGTGCATTTATTCGTTATTTTTCGCTTGGAAAAAATCAGTGTAGTAGTCAACGCGACAAATGAAATACAAGTTCTCTTCTTTGCATTTAAAAGAACGTAAAGATTGTAAAGAGCAGAAATTCTTATAGAAGAGATATAATGAGCGATTTTCCTCTGTTTTCTATAATTTTGCATGTAAGAGAGAGAGAGAGAGAGAGAGAGAGAGAGAGAGAGAAATGAATGATTTATTAATTACATTTTTATATGATATCAAAATTTTACTTTGTTGTCATGACATTAATAAAAATTAATAAAAAAAAAAATAAGCATTCAATAATGCTCTATTCTTGCTCTAATATATATTTATTGTAATAAATTGTTAATTGCTCAAGCAAAGAAAGAAAAGAAATATAATCACAATTTGGAAAAGAAGAGTATACTTTAGAATTACTAATTTTAATAGAACTTTACTTTCTGTGCCTTTCAAATAATGTGCATATCATATTGAAATTGAATTGTCGTGTATACTTAATGCGCTCTGCCATCGTGGAAACATTTTGAAAGTCGATCGAATGGAATTTTAATCGCGCCGGTTTTGTCTAGTCGAGACGACGTTGAATTAGTCATATTTTCCGTAAGATTTGCATATGCACAAAGAGAAAGAAAAAAAAAACAAAAAAAAAGAAATCGATACTAAAAGTAAATAAAATAAATTTGCGGAAATGAACGGTAAACAAAAGGCTCTCTTTTCCTTCGCGAATAAATTGCGAATATCTATCGTATCTCGCAGATTCGGTATATTGAAAGCAAATATCTTTCCTGGTTAGAAGCATTCCCGCTTATTTATTTCTTTTTGCACACCTCGACATATCGAATGTAAATGTTGTCCTTTGATAAAGATCAAATTGCTTTTACGAAATTGTTGCAAATGATATGAATAGAAAATGATTTAATCTCTTCTGGTGTAACAAATAGACTTTTCTTCGAAATTATGAAATAATTGTTAAAGAACTATGTTTCTCGATTGATTCGCGCTTTGAATACGTGAAAGTACTCGAAGTGCATTCTTAAGGAACGTCGTTCTACAATCTCAAGGATACCTCGAGACGGCAAGTGCCTAATGATAATAATCGTAAACACATTCGCAGCGATCTACTTTCAACGTGCACGTGATGATGACGAATCCTTTACGCGATCTATTATCGGGGACTCGCCGAGCATGACAGAATTCGCAGAGACAAAGACGCACGTAATGCTTGGTAACATGAGGTATTTGAACGCCAGTTCGATAAGGAGGGTGAAAAGATATTGTTCTAAAATCCCTATGGAATTTTACAACGAGAGGATAGTCGATCGATTAATTTCGGCCTGTGTCCGATGATACTCTTGGAGAGTATCGAAACTGTGGTGGTTTCATAGCGGAAAGATTAAGGATGGATGGCCGGAGGTCAGAGCGAGTCGCTCGGTCATCTTGTATGAGAGAAAGAGGGAGATAGAGAGAGAGAGAGAGAGAGAGAAAGAGAGAGAGAGAGAGAGAGAGAGAGAGAGAGAGAGAGAGAAAGAGAGAGAGAGGGACGGAGGAGAGGAGAGCCATCGAGGATATTACTCGCCGGAGAGTTACACACGAGCTGGCCTTCAGGGTAAAATTATGCCGGAAGAAGTTGGAATACACTTTTTTTCTTCTGTCTCTTATGACCACAAACACAAGCGCCGACAGTTGCATTCGTTTCGTTGCATGAGCTTCGGAAACGAACGCGACGTTAGCCTCGAAAAGCCTTCCCTTCCTTTCTCTTCCGCGAAGAATCGCGCGGAGATGAGCTGGTTTTGATTAGAGTGCAGACATGCTATGAATTACTATGAATTGCTCGCGCTTTTAAACGAAAATTATCAATCAAGTGGTAAATCGCACTGTCAGAATACTTTTATTTCGCACGACGATATGGTATAAAATTAGAGAAGTCTTTGCGCATAAATCAAATCACTTCTCTAGCGTGCGATGTGTTGAAGAGTCTCGACTTCGCTTTGAACTACCAATTAACCTCATCTATTTCCGTTCGTATCCGCACTATCTTGCCAAAACAGCAATGTTACTGAAAATTTCTTCTCTGTAAGAAAGTACAAAATCTACAGTAGAAAAACATACACTGCACACCATTAGTTATCTCTAAGTTAGAGTTTTTAAGATTGATCAAGCAATTAACACTCTCTTACACACGATGACTTTTCGGTTCTTTACTAACACAGAAAGATACATACTATAAATAATAATTATTTATTTCAAAATTTCAAATATTTCAAATATTTCAAAATTTATTATATACAAATCCGCAAATCTATCATTAGTTCATCACAAGCATCCAATTTATTCACAATATATTTTGAATCTTACAATTAGTAAGTGTAATACTTCAATCAAAATTATTAAATTAAAATAAATTTAATTTGCTTATTAATATATTATATAAAGTTGCTTCTCTGATCAATTT